>NC_091119.1:26500391-26602891 GCF_040183065.1 Periplaneta americana
ACCTTATTCTCAAACACCCTTAACCTATGTTCCTCTCTCAAAGTGAGAGTCCAAGTTTCACAACCATAAAGAACAACCGGTAATATAACTGTTTTATAAATCTGGAGGGAGAAATAATCGCCTTGATTAAACAATGAGATTCAGTAATGGTCGTTCAAGTATTTAATTTTAACGTGGGTGGGAAACGGATCTGGTTGTTAATATTGTTATTAAAATTTAATTTATTTCAGAGAATAGTTTATTTAAAATATTAATTTTGGGAATTAATGAAAAGATAAAAAAATACTGTCATCCCATTTTCGAATATACGTAATTTACTTGGCGTAAATAGGTCTTGAACCGGCCCATTTAGCATCTACTGCACAGTTTGATACATCTAACGAGAGCGTCTCTCAGATGTGCTGTACGTACATACAGTATGTATGTATACATTCAGTGACATAAATTACCCGTATTATTTGCTACTTTCCTAATCAGTGTAATGTCTAACCACATACTGTACATACCTTAAAGTGTGTTAATGTTACTCGTACAGATAGAAAAAAATGCTTCAGTTTCGCACAACGACAGAGAAGTTGTATCGCTGCAGGTAAAAACAGTGAGACCTATACTACACTGAAGACACTACTCAATGCTTTGATGCGACTTCTGAGCCCTTCAGCGTATTTCTCTCTCTTTCTAACATAGTGTTGTCCTTGTCTCTCTTAAACGGCTCACAGACGTAACATGTTGTAGGACACGTTGAACTAAAAGTTGGAAATGAATTCGTTTTGACATGTCGCTCGCTGGTTTCCCCACAAACTTAACTGTAGCTGGACAGATAGTACGATTCTACTGATCGATAGAGATGGTAGATTTTATCAACAGTAATCTCACTACAGGTTTTGATTTATCTAGAGAAAATCAAAACTCGACTGAGATTTAATTGACTATTACACTATTACAAGAAACTATATTTATTTATTTATATTGGCAGAGTTTAGGCCATAGGGCTTTCTCTCACACTCTACCAGGTCACAAAGTATACAAGCAGTGAAAATTAAACAAAAAGTTAAAGAACATAATACTAACATATTACAAAAAATAATAGCATTACAAAATCGACACTAAACAACATGAAAATAATACCATAATAGAACGAGAAAGAAAAATACAGATCTAAAGGTTGAAATATAATAAAAGCAAATCAGTACAAATGGTTAACAGGGAAAACGTAAGCAAGAATACAACAAATGGAATGTAATAAAATAATAATAAAAAAATAAGAAAAAAATACGACAATTAAATAAAATCTACAACAAAAGGGTATGATAATAAATTCATCTAGTGATCAAGAGAATAGAAGTTTTATATAATATTCTTATTGAATTTGGTATTCCCAAGAAACTAGTTAGATTAATTAAAATGTGTCTCAGAGAAACTTACAGCAGTGTCCGTATAGGCCAGTTTCTATCTGATGCTTTTCCAATTCACTGCGGGCTAAAGCAGGGAGATGCACTATCACCTTTACTTTTTAACTTCGCTCTAGAATATGCCATTAGAAAAGTTCAGGATAACACAGAGGGTTTGGAATTGAATGGGTTATATCAGCTTCTTGTCTATGCAGATGACGTGAATATGCTAGGAGAAAATCCACAAACGATTAGGGAAAACGCGGGAATTCTACTTGAAGCAAGTAAAGAGATAGGGTTGGACGTAAATCCCGAAAAGACTAAGAAAATGATTATGTCTCGTGATCAGAATATTGTACGAAATGGAACTATAAAAGTTGGAGATCTATCCTTCGAAGAGGTGGAAAAATTCAAATATCTTGGAGCAACAGTAACAAATGTAAATGACACTCGGGAGGAAATTAAACGCAGAATAAATATGGGAAATGCCTGTTATTATTCGGTTGAGAAGCTTTTGTCATCTAGTCTGCTGTCAAAAAATCTGAAAATTAGAATTTATAAAACAGGTAGGCCTATATTACCGGTTGTTCTGTATGGCTGTGAAACTTGGACTCTCACTTTAAGAGAAGAACAGAGATTAAGGGTTTTTGAGAATAAGATTCTTAGGAAAATATTTGGGGCTAAGAGGGATGAAGTTACAGGAGAATGGAGAAAGTTACACAACGCAGAGCTGCACGCATTGTATTCTTCACCTGACATAATTAGGAACATTAAATCCAGACGTCTGAGATGGGCTGGGCATGTAGCACGTATGGGCGAATTCAGAAATGCATATAGAGTGTTAGTTGGGAGGCCAGAGGGGAAAAGACCTTTGGGAAGGCCGAGACGTAGATGGGAGGATAATATTAAAATGGATTTGAGGGAGGTGGGATATGATGGTAGGGACTGGATTAATCTTGCTCAGGATAGGGACCAATGGCTTGCTTATGTGAGGGCGGCAATGAACCTCCGGGTTCCTTAAAAGCCAGTAAGTAAGTAAGTGATCAAGAGAACAAAAAAAAAAAAAGGGAAAAAGAAGGAATATATACATGTACAACTATCGCAGAGAAAAAGGCTTATAATTGAAAGGAATCTGAATTGAAAAACTTCAATTTTAGTATAATTTTAATATATAAAGATTAAAAGAAATAAAGTACTCCAATACAGTAAAATATTGACTTACTAAAATTCTATTTCACTGATGTTAGCTTCAGCAAAACGTTTAAACGGAACCGCCATTTTCAGTTGACTATCTATGCGGGAAACAAATTACGTTCGAAAAGGATATTTTATAGTACTGTAAATAATTTGCAGTTTGGTAGGGAGGTGATAAAAACAGAAGAAAGTATATAAAGATTAGAAGAAATAAAGTACTCTAATACAAAAAAAGGTATTAATTCACTTATTAAAATTCTATTTCACTAATGTTACCTTCACGAAAATGTTTGAACGAAGCTGCCATTTTCAGTTGATTATCTAAGCCGGAAACAAATGACGATCGCAAAGCATGTGTTATAGTACCGTAAAGAATTTGCAGTTTGAAATATTGGCAAAAAAGAAAAAACAAACAGATGGCTAGGAAAATGACTAAAACAAAGAAATGCTAGGGAAGTGATAAAAACAAACAAATGCTAGGGAAGTGATAAAATTTTCGTGATAAATAGCCATGAGTGGTTGAAACATGTCCATTCGTACCGTTTAATTTGTCAAAAGTAGTATGACATAGTAAAAGTGTAGGCTAATAGTCACAGATACATTTTTGAAATTAGATAATAAATAGGGTAAAACAAGAAAAGATCTTAATATATGAATTTAGATATGAAAATAAAAATATATATGCATTTACAAAGGAAAAAACTCGAAATATGCATTTATGCCAAATAAATTTGGCTTCATTCGAACATAGAAACCAAGTTCGGCAAATATCCAATTTAGCTTCTTGAATATGCAAAATCAAAAAAAGCTTGCAATTGCATGACGTTCCGCGGTAATAATAATAATAATAATAATAATAATAATAATAATAATAATAGAGTAGTTCGTAGGACACTGAAGATGACGCAACACCGACGTCGAAACGAGCCGTCTGTCTAAGGTACATAACCTATTTTATTTTAACCCTTTTACCGTGTCGACTACAGAATTTTAACCTCTTTCCGCATACTGGGACAGATATGGCACATACCGGTTTTATATTCATATAATTTATAATATAAGCATATAATATTTAAAACTGTATGCTGGGGCAGATATGGCAAACTGTCAAGAATTGGATTTGACCATATGTGACATCATTTGAGAAAGAAAGAACTACTTATTTTATTTGAATATGAAACCGGTGTGTGCAAGACTGTCCCATGCGGTAATAATACTTACTTACTTACAAATGGCTTTTAAGGAGCCCGAAGGTTCATTGCCGCCCTCACATAAGCCCGCCATCGGTCCCTATCCTGTGCAAGATTAATCCAGTCTCTATCATCATATCCCACCTCCCTCAAATCCATTTTAATATTATCCTCCCATCTACGTTTCGGCCTCCCTAAAGGTCTTTTTCCCTCCGGTCTCCCAACTAACACTCTATATGCATTTCTGGACTCGCCCATACGTGCTACATGCCCTGCCCATCTTAAACGTCAGAATTTAATGTTCCTAATTATGTCAGGTGAAGAACACAATGCGTGCAGTTCTGTGTTGTGTAACTTTCTCCATTCTCCTGTAACTTCATTCCGCTTAGCCCCAAATATTTTCCTAAGCACCTTATTCTCAAACACCCTTAACATATGTTCCTCTCTCAAAGTGAGAGTCCAAGTTTCACAACCATACAGAACAACTGGTAATATAACTGTTTTATAAATTCTAACTTCCAGATTTTTTGACAGCAGACTAGATGATAAAAGCTTCTCAGCCGAATAATAATAATAATAATAATAATAATAATAATAATAATGATTTATTTTAACTGGCAGAGTTAAGGCCGTAAGGCCTTCTCTTCCACTCAACCAGCAAAAAGTATACATACAGTACATAATATGTATCAACTTAGAAAGAATTCAACAATTTGATTTAGATAAGAGCTACATGTATACAAGAGTCATTTACGAATTAAACAACAAAATACTATGAACTATTAATTAAATACTGAAATACAAACTATGTAGCAGCATTAAGCTAAAATACATAAATGTTAATAAAGGTATTTAAAATAATGTTAGATAATAGAAATAGATTATTATGAGACAATTTTGAAAATACAGCACTATCAGGATGCATGTCTAAAGGAAGGAGTAACAATGTAGACAGTGATAGTTAAAGTCAGTATGATTGGATGATGGGATTAAGTTAATAATAATAATAATAATAATAATAATAATAATAACAATAATAATAACAATAACGAATAGATCATAATTTAACTGAACTTCTGCTTGCGAAAGTTAACACTGACGTAAGATATAACGAATTAAATTTTCAAACTGTTCCTCATTTACTTTCGGGTAACCATGTGTAGCTTAAACATGACGCATGGTACCTATGGAATCAATAACTCCGTCACTGTTCATGACAGTAAAATAGAGGCTCTGTGAAAGATGAAGGCAGAACGGTCCAACTGGCTTTGAAAGAATTTTTTTCTGCTCCCCTTGCTGATTAAACTAATGCAATTTTTTAGACTAATCATTTAACTTTTTGGTAGCCATTACTGGAAAGTCGATTTATTTTCTACGAAACAAGGGAATACTGCAGAATACCACCGAATTAGTTCACCATGCTTAACATTGATTAAGTATTTCACTTTCTCACTTACGAAGCAAGAAAGGAAACGCTGTAATTTTTCTGCAAAAATATAAAGTAGTCGTTAATTTGTTCCATAAACAACTCTACCAGATTTCATTAGCATAGGGAAGTTATTTATACAGGGTGTAAGTAAAATAGCCTTGCAGATTTTTAGAGCGAATAGCGCGTGTTGTATGTAACAAAATAGTGTAATACCATATTGGTGGTAAGTTCATGCTGTAGTTTTCTAAGAAATTTTTTTTTTGTTTAACACCGTCTTATTCAGTAATTATTGCTAGTAGGATCGTGATGTTTATCCACATCTATAGAAAATCTAATAAATAATTTTTTTATTCCTCTGGCGTATTTAAATAGCGTGGACGTTTTTCGTGTAAATTTAATTTAGAAACCACTAATTTCAAGCCACTGAACGATGCAACCAGTTTGCAACGTTGTAGCCAGAGAGGGAGTTTCGCGTATGACAGACCTGAGTTCCTTGACCTCTTACATCTGTGTTAGGCTACAGTCCAGTGATGTGAAAGCAAACGCACTTTTCTGACCTTGACGTCGTGCGCTGGCATCAAGCACTAGGTATGGAATGAGGAAGGATTATGTACTGTATATGAATAAGCATCCTGTTGGATTAAGAAAACAGTGGTGTGCAAACTTCAAACGGAACGTGACATTTTATGTCGTTATTTTTATATGGCTCCTTTCTGTTTGATATTATCTATATTACCTGTAAAACAACAGTACTAGCACCAATTTCTTAATATTGCAGTTGTGTTTTAAATGTTAATAACATAATAAAGAGTTAAGAAGGAATATTCATATAAATTCCATAGTAACTACAACTATACTGTAAAAAAATGTAAAAAAATTGCACAAAATTGTAAAAATTGTAGAAAATTACTAAATTGTAAAACTATAAAAATTTGTAAAAATTGTAATTGTAATATTGTAAAATGTTGACTTGTTCCACATCTTAAAGCTTCATTGCTCATGTAAGATCTATGGAATAAAATAAATGAATGAATGAATGAATGAATGAATGAATGAATGAATGAATGAATGAATGAATGAGTGAATACTGTACTAAGTGAATGAAACATATCATTCATAAATAAAGTGATATCCCAAAAGAAAGAGAACCAGCATGACATGATAAGCTGGAATTGATATTGATGGTATTTTTAGCCTTATAAAAATAATCAGTAAACTAATCAAAAAAATATTATAGTATAAAGCAAAGTTACCTGGGTACATGTTTTCACTGTAACTAATATTACATAACAAAATTCTTATCGCATTATGCTTTTAAGGTGGTATTGGTGCGCAATTTCCTATCATCAGAATATTAAATTATTTTCTCGAAATCTGCTGAATCTATAGAGCTGACGTTTTTACAACACATGGGCACATATCTTTTATTTATGATGTAACAGTATTTGCTTTGTTAATTCATTTCCTTACAAACATTTTCCATGCGAAAATTTTCAAAATTTTCAACACACTATCTTCAGTAATACGTATTTATGATATATTAGATTTACGAAAACATTGTTTCAGTACTGTAAGACTAATAAATAAACATATCTGAAAATTTCACTTTTCTGTAGAAAGATTGAGAAAATATTCCTTTCGAATAAAAGAGCACACTTGTGAAAAATGAGCATTAAAATTAAAACTTACATTCTTATAATGCACTTATACTTTTTAGACAAATCTAAAAATTACCATGGATACAGTTTTAATAAGTTATCTTCCCTTTATCCATTGAATCAGTGCTGGCCATCCCTGAATATAGCTGGACCAAGCGGCATATACCACCTCTTTCGTCTGTCTCTTTCCTTTCCGCTGTAAAGCGCTCAGGTTCCCCTGAGCTCTAAACGTGCGCTTGCGCCTATGGGCATAAGTTGACATGACTGGCGTAGGGGGACAGACCTGAGTTCGTAGATCTCTTACATCTGTATTACGAGAAGAAAGAAGACTGTGTTAGCACCTATGCGTGCAATTTTCCTCATATAGGTGGAATTAGAAATGCATATAGAGTGTTAGTTGGAAGGCCGGAGGGAAAAAGACCTTTGGGGAGGCCGAGACGTAGATGGAGGATAATATAAAAATGGATTTGGAGGAGGTGTGATATGATGGTAGAGACTGGATTAATCTTGCTCAGGATAGGGACCGATGGCGGGCTTTAGTGAGGGCGGCAATGAACCTCTGAGTTCCTTAAAAGCCAGTAAGTAAGTATTGACGTCCCTGAAAGGGCTCCTTGCGACAAAGTTTTCAAGTGGTAATGTAAATTAATAAAGCTTTTTGAGTTCAGTCTGAACAGATAGTCAAAATAAATGTTTAAGTGAATTTTCTTAATTTTTCACCATAGTGCTTCTTTAAACCGGACGTATTTTGTCTTTATTCATTTCTAGCACCAATACTTAATTCCAACCCATTTTTAACTGTTGCATATGGTAGATGAAATCAGAGGTATAAAGTGAAAGAGAGAAACGGTAGTACTCTAAGAAAATACTCTGTAATATCTGCTTTATAACAAATTCCATCACGATCACACCGAGCATCGAACCCGGGGTCACGTGGTTGGAAGAACAATGCTGAGCCACATATCCAGTTACATAACTACAATTAAATATATGATTAACTGTAGATAAGTATTTATATCGTCTCTAAGTAACATTCACTGCTTATTTAAGTTCCAATGTTCTTAAATTTTAGTACCGGTTAGGCCTATCATTTTGTCAACGCATATTTCTATCAATCCTAACTATATAAGCGTGCGTGTAATGAATCTAATTATGCCCTAAATAAAAATAAATTAATAATTATGAGTTGTGGTGCTTGACTCTCTGTCAATGATTTTCTGTTTTCTCGTTTGTTAATTCAATCATTAAACTTCAACAGTAAATAACAAGCTGCAATGTTGGCTCGTTTGTGTAGAGTACAACGACAAATTATTTTTGTCTGCAATACAGTTACATAGTAACTTTTCTGATTTTGTTTACCAAAATAATTAATTATTGAAATAATCACACATCGGGATGCAACGAGTTTCACAATTACATTACATTTTTTTAACACAAGCATGATCATTATTCGCCTGAAATAAACAGAATGAAATAGTTTTGGTATCATGCCTATTCAAGTAGATATTGTAACTTTTTAATGATCATTGAACTTATCGAAAAGCAACGATCTTAATCAAGAAAAAGTTTTACAGTGTGAAATGAATTTATAGATTCAGTAGTTGGAGGAAGCCAGTTTGTATTTCTCCATCGCTCCGGTGGGAATACGTGCTTACTCGAATTCAATTTTCAACATTAAATAGAGTAATAATACTCATTGTAAGTAAACAAGGTCGGAATAGGGTTTCTCTGTTTGCTGCAATTATACAGTCTTCATTATTCCTTTATTTCCTAAAAATAATTAAGGAAGAGACTAGTGAAGTGCTTTGTATGGAGTGTAGAATTATTTGGGGCAGAAACATGGACATTACGACAAAGTGAAGATAAGCGATTAGAAGCACTTGAAATGTGGATATGGAGAAGAATGGAGCGTGTGAAATGAGCAGACAGAATAAGAAATGAAGCTGTGTTGGAAAGAGTGGGTGAAGGAAGAATGATGCTCAAACTGATCAGGAAGAGAAAAAGAAATTGGTTGGGTCACTGGCTGAGAAGAAACTGCCTACTGAAGGATGCACTGGAAGGAATGGTGAACAGGAGAAAAGTTCGGGACAGAAAAAGATGTCAAATAATAGACGACATTAAGATATATGGATCATATGAGGAGACAAAGAGCAAAGTAGAAGATAGGGAAGACTGGAGAATGCTGAGTTTGCAGTGAAAGACCTGCCCTTGTGCAGAACACTATGAATGAATGAATGAATTGCATCTCATATTCCTTCCTATTATATATATCTTTTTCTTTATATTTAATCAGCTGCTTAACGACGCTCTGTCAACTGGGTGGTTTTCTAGTATCGGTGAAAATGGTGGTAATGAGATATAATTTGAGAAGATGAGTTCGAGGATTCGCCACACAATTATCTGACATTCGCTTTACAGTATTTAGGAATACCTCGAGAAAAATACCAACCAAGTAATCTTTCCAAACAGGATTCAAACAGACAGTTAATTTCATATTTGGTTATGTAACGACGCTTTATCAACTACGAAGTTATTTAGCGTCGATGGAATTGGTGATAACGAGATGATGCCGAGGATTCGCCATAGATTACTTGATATTTGCCTTACAGTTGGGAAATATCTCGGAAAAAGCCCAACCCAGTAATCAGCCCAAGTGGGAATCGAACCCGTGTCCGAGCGCAACTCCGAATCGGCAGGCAAGCTCCTTAGTGTACTGAGCTACGCCGGTGGTAAATGTTCATTTCCTACTGTCGGAGATATGATGGTGTCGCCCGACATTTTTAAAATGACAACTTAATTTCATAACATTTAAGCAACTCCAATAAGATTATGAGAACATACAGTGACTGCACAAAGTGTTCGTACATCTACAAAACGTGATTAAAAGTAGTTTCTGAGGACAAATGAAACGTCTGAAATTTTTACAAATAACAATATTTTGACTGAAAACTCTACTTATTTCATTGAGTGTAGCAAAAAAAGTAAAAAATCTAATAATTTCTATAATATATTTAACAAAAATTAAATCACTCCTATTTTCAGACACACAAAAAGTTATCGTACGCCTACTATCAGGAATTCTTTATAAACCTATACCGCATTTCAGTACCTTGTAGGATTGGCCTTTGCCGTGATTATTGCCTCCAGTCTTTGCGGCATTGATTCTGCTAATTTTTCTCTAATTGTGGAATCAGTGAAGTCTTATTCTTTGTGAAGAGCTTGCTTAAGACATTCTTTATTTGAGAAATAATGCTTTCTTATGTTTTTGTCTATAATAGCGCAAAGATTCTGGATTACGTCAGTGTCAGGTGGCTGAGGGAGGTGTGTGAATTGTTTTGGAGTATTGTACAGCAGCCACAATCGAGTGTTTTCCGCAGTATGTTTGGAGTCATTATCTTGCTGGAAAACAAAAGTACTTTGAAGACCCAACTTTTCAGCACTAGCATGGAGATTCTGCTTTAAAATGTTCACATACCTTTTGCGGTCCATCACACTATCAGTAAAATGCAGGCTACCCACGCCCGAGGCACTCGTACATCCCCAAACTAGCACTGACCCGCTTCTATGTTTTACTGTACGCACAAGATGTTAAGCATCCATCTCTGTATTCTTTTGTCGCCAAACCATACTTCTCTGATCCGAACCAAAAACATTAAATTTGCTCTCTTCCGAAATAATTACTTTTTTCCAATATTCCATTCCTTTATGTCGGCATTTTTTCGCGAAATTAACTCATTTGTGCGATTTTTCTTATTCACTCGACACTTTTTCCGGTCTATGCGACCATGATAACCATGGCTGTGGTGGCTGAAACTTTCATATCTCGTCTTTCCAAATCTGCAACAACCTTTACTGCACTAATCTTTGGATCTCTTTTAATTTTCCTAATGATCACGCGCTCATCGTGTTCGGTTACAACTTTAGGTCGTCCAGTTCTTGGCTTGTTTTTCACAGTCTTTGATGTATGTATGTATGTATTTATTTACACTGCAAGTGGGCAAGCACCCGGTGGCAGTGGTATATACAATATTAACAATACACAATAAAATGATAACCAATACACAATAAAATTTACAATACACAATACAATTTTACAACACAAATACAATTTTACACACAATACAATAATAATACACAATACAATTTAACACAATAATAATAAAACATAAAATAAAATACCTAATTTTACAATACAACCTACATAATTATCTATAGGTCCTACATAAGTTTCAATAGTCTTTCACTTTACTCTCATCTCATTCCCTGTAGTGGCACTATGACGCATTTCACTGACACTTTAGCACACATTTCACTGACACTCTGTAACACATTTCACTGACACTATAGAACACATTTCATTGACGCTATAAATTATCACTGATCGGAACTGTTCACTGCACTGTAAAACCATAACTTCACTGACTCACCTCGCTACACTGATACAACAGTTCAAATAAGTCAAATAATTACATCCTTATGCATACTTATAAACAGAACTACATTTAAACTAAACATTTCTAGTCTAAGGCCCTCTTACACGCTAGTTTTAAATAATTTACAATTCAAACCAAGGAAGTAAACTCGTCAGCCTAGATAAATACATGTCACCTTAAAAAAATTAAATGTTGAATGTCACCTTAATTTTAATTTTCACTTTATATACAACTGTTTAAATTATTCTTGAATCTGCTTAAGGAAGGACAGCCCTCAAAGATCGCTGCAGGTAGGTCATTCCAATCATTTATAGTTCTATTTAAAAATGAGAATTTACCTACATCCGTTTTCTGTTTCCTACATTTGATTTTAAAATCATGATCGTTCCTACCATAGTACGTTGGCTTTTCTAACCGAGCCGTTATGTTGATGCGGAGAACCTACATAAATTGACTGGATGGTAGATCGAGGTCTCGCAACAAGTTCTCATATTTCATGTAACGATTTGCACTGCTTATGTAGTTTAATAATAACTTTTCTTGTCTCCTCACTTGTTTTTTTACGGTTGCTGCCCATTTTGACGTTTCAGCTCGTCATCCACTGATGACGGAGCTCTCTCCCTGTCACTGCTGCACACACAGAGGCACACAAACGAGTACATACTGGCAACACCACCCCTCCAACTCTTCTTTTAGTATGATTACTTCAGGTGTACGATCACTTGTTGTGCCGACTTATGTATCATTATTGAGCTTTATTTAATTTTCCAAATATTGTACTACTTTTGTTGTTTTTATAGATAGCATATCTGTGTGTGTCAGAACTCACTATTCATAATTAGTGCATTATTGTATTCTCGGATACTGCGATTCTCCTTAAAGTGTATTATAATCTGACTTTTCTAAGAGTACGAACACTTTTTGCATTCACTGTATATGCAAAATGAATTTACATCTTTGGAAGTTTATTATCATAAGATACTACTCTCTTAAATGGAGCATACTGGGAATTAAATCAATGACTTTCCCAAAACACACTATGAAATATTTCATATAAAACAATTTTTATTTCGAAAAGGAAGCAAGGACGAGCAATTTTTTTGTTGTTGGAAATATCTCAAAGAATAAAATCTGTGGCGCTACAGCCCGTGAAGGGCTTAGACCGACCAGCCGGCTGCTGGCCTCACGCCCACATGCCGAAGCAGAGGTGGACGATCTCTCAAAGAATAACCCCCTGAAATTAATGACATTACTTACGGTTCACTCTATAAAGTCCAGCAGAGTAGACAACGATTCAAATTGTAATACAGTAGAACTCCACAAATAGACGCTCACTCTCTTGTACTTCACGATGCAAGGTAAGTCAACGCATCCTGTCCCGCGCTGCACAGGACTAACCGGTTGAACCAGTGCAGTAGTGTGCAGATACTCGTACACGTTGGCAGCGAGGCAGGGAACAAAAAATGTGTACTTATGCTGAAGCAGAAGTTACAACTATTGGAACGGTTTAAAAAGGTGAATCAATCAGAGCCATCGCTCAAGAATTTGACATTTCGATCAGAACAGTGCATGGGATAAAACAAAATTCATCTACTGTAATTACGAGGCATTCTGTAGTGATTATAAGAAGCTTTGTTATTATCAGTTGATTGTAGGATGAAAATACAGCTTATTTTGTGTATTTCCTAAATTTAATCAATAAGGATGATTTATGTTCTCTCTTTAAGGGTAGACCTATACACCATTTTAAAATAATTTAATACACAAACACAACTATTACATGAAATGCTCAATAAGTTTTTGTAGCTTTATTCTCTTCGGCTCTAATCAACAATAACAATAATCCAGGTTGCCAGGCGACGATAGAAAAGATGCGAAAACAAATGAATGAGGTGTATAAAATTGAATGCTCTTTCATATTATTTTAAGTATAAAAATATAAAGGTGTCATTTGAAATTTCAAAGTGGGGTTGGCTGGATATGGGAGGTGAAATCTAAAATACAATTAAGCCTGGTTTAAGACTTCCCCCTCAATATCTAAATTTACTTGTTTTTTTTTTTTTTTTTTTGTTTAAATTGAATTCAATTTAAATAACTAGTTATTTAGAGTGGGATGTTTTGAAATGAAATCCCTGTATGTAGATAAATTTAGAGAATTTTTCCTCTAGAAGTTTGTTTTATGTTTCAAATGTATCACGTATATATTATACTTAATCACGAAGTTGTTTTGCTACATACTTTGCTATATACTTACTTACCGGCTTTTAAGGAAACCGGAGGTTCATTGCCGCCCTCACATAAGCCCGCCATTGGTCCCTATCCTGAGCAAGATTAATCCAGTCTCTACCATCATATCCCACCTCCCTCAAATCCACTTTAATATTACCTTCCCACCTAGGTCTCGGCCTCCCCAGAGGTATTTTTCCCTCCCGCCTCCCAACTAACACTCTATATGCATTTCTGGATTCGCCCATACGTACTACATGTCCTGCCCATCTCAAACGTCTGGATTTTATATTCGTAATTATGTCAGGTGAAGAATACAATGCGTGTAGCTCTGCGTTGTGTAACTTTCTCCATTCTCTTGTAACTTCATCCCTCTTAGCCCCATATATTTTCCTAAGAACCTTATTCTCAAACACCCTTAATCTCTGTTCCTCTCTCAAAGTGAGAGTCCAAGTTTCACAGCCATAAAGAACAGCCGGTAATATAACTGTTTTATAAATTCTAACTTTTCAGATTTTATGACAGAAGACTAGATGACAAAAGCTTCTCAACCGAATAATATACTATAATGTATTATTATATATATTTAAAATTATGTACGTTAATTATTTATGTTTCGGTCCGCACGCCATAAAAACATTGTACAGCCCTTATGTTTACTCCGTAGAAAGACAGAGTTCGTACCTCGTCTCGCACGCGGACCATTGCTGTGCCTATTTATGGAGTTCCATTGTAATTTGTCTCAAGATGGAATCTGTAGACCTATACAGATGTCAAATGTTTGGAGATCTTAAGTTGAAGCACATGAATGAATACTATAACGTTTGCTTCTAAAACAATCATCGTGAACGCCTAAAATATCGTATTTGGCCCTTCATAATACTGAATTTATTCAGAGTTATACAAAATGAACAGTTCACAGGCTAAATCTATCGACCATTTATCGTCTACGTCATTTTCAAGTTAATTATCATTTCACAATACAATATAATTCAAATATAGTTGTAATTACATCCATCCTCCAGGTGATTCGCCTCAGAAATGAAGTTCTTTATTATAAATAATTTCTGTAATTCAATAGAGATAATACATTCGTTTTAATGATTTAAGTTCGTATCTTATCATTGACTGATACATCAACGGCTCGTACAAAGCCAATTCAGCGGACGTAGGGAATATATTTCCATAAAATTCGCCGAGAGGCTTAATTATCAGTAATATGATAAGACTTTATTACTTGCATAAAACTACACTCTTTAGTCAAGTGTTTATAATAAGCATTACAAAATTATGCGTCTATGTTTCATTTGTGACAGTATCCACCGCACTGATAAGCATTTAATATCCTTTGGCCATTATTTGCATTGGCGTGATTCAACTACTACCCTTAATTGAAAAGATGAACATCAATATTTCTTATCTGATACACGAATGAGTTTCATTTTATATTGACTAGCTCGTGAAATTTGTAGAGCACACACTGTGCCTTTACCCGTAGCAAAGCCAATTCACATATTCAGTAGCTACAGCGCTCCTAGCTGCGGAATTGGGAACTGAAGCACATAGCCACCAAAACTTTAAACCAGGCCTACACAAAGTTTGCGCTCTCCGAGCCGGCTCACAGCTCATGAGCGGAATGCAGATATTAGCTGCGCTCTGTATAAGGGTGGACTGGAAGAAGGGGTGATCTCGTACAAAATAAACAAAAAAAAGAAGTACTATTATGAGTACTCATGAAATGAATTCCCGTTCAGTGTTTGCAAAACTATTTTGGACTATTATTAATTAATAAGAAATATTTATTTTACAGAAGTAATAAAAATTCTATAGCTACTTAAATGTACAATATCATTTTGTTATATTTTTATTTATCAGTACATCAAAACGAGGTTTTATGTTGTTGGCAGCTGAAAGGAACAGTAGCCTACTGATCGTAATGAAATATCAGTCACAGATGTTCGATGTCTGCCTTTATTAAAGTTGATTATAGAAAACAGTTGCACACAAATATAAATGTTGAGCCAAACATAGCAATCATTTTCACAGCCAGCCTGTGTAGTCGTGGATATTATTGCTAATGTTTAGTCTTGTAAAACTCAACCAGGCTAGTAGTATTATTCAAACGATCTTTATCCCTTAGGTCACATTGAAGATCAATAAGTTCGAGCTGTGAATCGTTAAATGTTAAATGTTATGTTCCGTCTTTTAGATTCCTCCATACTGTACTGTAGCAGTAGGTAAGCAACGTGAAACTGTTACTGAGAATAGGCCTACACACTGCACTCCACTGGATACCTGAGTGGTCGTTTCCCTCTCCTCTACCTATAGCAAGTCTATGTTATACTGATGTATCTTCCTCTCCGTTTCGGCGAGCGGTAAACACCGCTCTCCCGCTCTCGTTGAGCGCTGTTTGTGCAGGCCTGCTTTAAACAGTGCACCATGTCACTAACGAAGGGAAAATTAGTGACATCATTGGAAAACAATAACAGTCTGAAATCGGGGTAATCATTTCGGGACACTCTGTACAAGACGTGCCCGAAAATTATCGGGCTATAGACCTAAAGCGATGATCGTCAGGAAGTGGTTTCTTTATCAGTGTACATCCCTGTCAATTTTCATTTGTTTCGTTTCATCCTCTTCATCTGATACAGATGGCCATGTAAAATAGTTAACATAGGTCAAAGACTTTACAGAAAAATGAATAGGAATAAATCCAAGATTTTGAAGATACAATTTATTCTAGAAGATGACTATATCTGTATTCAGCATGCATATTATAAAAGGAAGAAGCTGTAACGGGACAGTCTCCTTTTTGACCTAGATGTCCGATGTCCTCTTAATTTTTTATTCGGGACTCGCAAAAATTCCGCATTTTAATCAAATTTTATTTTATAATGTAAAAATCAATCATTTCCCTAGCTGATGTTTACTTTATAAAGTGGTGTCGAAATTACTGTTTTGATTTATGTAAATGTTTAAAAAGTACAGTGAAAAGTGCTGTCAAGAGACGTAAATAGTCATGAAGAAACATTGTTTAAAGACAATAGAATAGTGTTCAATCTCACTTAATAGGCCTACATTTTTCAGTAATTTCTAACTTAAAATTCCTTATAGAACCGTCGATAATAAAAGTGTTCCAAATTTAACTGCTACAGACTAAAAAAAAGTCTTGATTTGTTTTGCAGCCATAACTCGATTCAATATTTCTACATGGCCTCCTGTAAATATCTTATGATGAGTTGCCAGACCTAACGCGTTGCAAATATTTCATGGAATGTGTTCCACTGTATTTATTTTTTTAATATTTTTTTTTGTTTCTTATTTTTATTGTGTAATCATGTAAATCGTGTTTATTTATCACTTAACGTCAATATGTATCCCACTGTGTTGTTTTTTATTATTAATCTATTTTATTCAATTGTCGGTTTCTGGTTTAATTGTATAAATCCTACTTAAATGTAATCTAATACTAATATTATACTAATGTGTTTATTTTTATTTTTACTGTGTACATTTTTTATTGAATTATCGGCTTCTGTTTTTATGTGATTCGTATTTCATTCTAACAACATTAATATGTATTCCACTATGTTTATTTTTATTTTATGAGGTAAATTTTTATGTAACTACCTCTTTTGATCTCATTATGTACCTAAATTGTATCAGTATGTAATTACTTAATTCCGATCCAGTTTTATGTTCAACTGTGTAAGCAAGTTTCAATCCTGGTTGAGTGTAAGCGAAGGCCTTACGACCTTAACTCTGCCAGGTTAAATAAAGCCATTATTATTATGATTATGATTATTATTATTATTATTATTATTATTATTATTATTATTATTAAATATCGATTTGAACATGTATGCGGCGATGTGCTTCCTGAATTTGTTTCAGAAACGACATCCAGTGATCTGCGTCGCGTCCAACGATCTACGTTGGCGATCATCGCTGTAAAGAAACTGTGCACGTTCATTTTAACTGCTAGTAACTCCAGGACACAATCGTCAGCGATGTGCGCCCGACAATGATTGCCGTAAACAAACCGCGGCTTAAATCTCGGATGTGCTAGCACTCTGATTTGGCGCGAAATGAAAGATCTCGCCTAGATCTCGATCTGTCGATACGTATTCACATAAAACCCAGATTGTGTCCCGACACAGCCACACTTTTTTTTTAAAGCACATAAATGAAAAGAAAATGCAGCATAGTTTTTGAAACCATATATTTAACGACGATGTATCAACTGCTAGGTTATGTAGCATCAGTGAAATTGGTAATTGAAAAGTGGTATTTTGGAAAGATGATACCGAGGATCTACAATGAGATTACCTGACATTCATCTTATAGTTGGGGAAAACGTGTAAAGAAATACAATCAGAAAAATTAACCAGCCCAAGCATGATTCGAACTCACGAACTGTTATGAAACGCATACAACGTAATGAGAAAATACTGTATATGCCATCTCCTTAAATCAATTTTTGATGTGGAACTTCCACGTCATACATTCGACCTACAAACTGGGAATATGTATTACATTTCTGTGTAAGGTCACATTCGAACGTGTTCATAAAGGTGATGATAGGGGCAGCACTATCGCTTTCATTATTAATTAGCCGATAGATGGCAATTTCGAAATGAAAAATGTATGAAGGGAAATCAAAAAGTAATACAAATTTTAACAGCAATCTAGCAATCTTCGTCAGGCTGTGGTATAAACAAGACCTAAAGTGTGTGAATCTAATCAGATATTTAGAGTAAAGACGTTTCAAGCAATCGAAGGTATTTTATAACCCATGTAAGTTTTTAATAACGTTTTAACGTCTCATTAAACCATTATTTGATGTTCTCACCACTCGTGAATATAATAAATAAATAAGTAAATAAGTAAGTAAGTAAATAATAAATAAATAAATAAATGTGAATATACAGTATATATATATATATATATATTAAAAATAAGTTACATTTGGAAATAGATATAACATTTTTATAAATTGATGTATACACAAAATGGTAACACATTTTGTAAGATCGGATAATGGAATTTGTTCATTTATCACACTCATTTGTTTCGGTCAACATGTCTAGTCTAGTACGTACAGTCACGAAACTTGAATTGTGAGGGTGCTAGGAACAATAAAGTGTGCCGGTAATATTTTGCATTGTCTATAATGAGGCGATATTAGCGATCCTAGTGGTTAGCAACTACTGTTCTCCAACCAGGAGATAAACCGTGAAAGGAATGTGCTTACTATTGCTTCATCTATTGGAGCGAAGTAGATAGATAATATTAGAGTTATAACGTCAGTTTAAAAATCATGCGCTCTCCTCCGTATGTTATTTCCTGTATGGAGGGATTAAAAGACCAGGAGATTAACAGTGATCTAATTATGTAACTAGGGTAGTATAAAAATGTGTTATGGTTTGTGCTTTGAGAGCTAGCCAAAAGAGATAAGAGTACCCACGTGTGTGACCTTATGACATCAACATTCATTCACAGCATCACCCCGCTTCCCTCCATTCCCTGGAGACTTTCTCGTGGTTGGAGTACAGTATCTATGGATGCATATTTACTACGTGTTGAGCTTCGTTACTATATATTCTAGATTGTGGTAACAGGTTTTGCTTATAATGTGTAAAATTGACCTCTTATTGAATTTTTAAATCACTATCAGTGATTGCGTTTTGAAATAGTTTTCACTTTACAAGATCGAATTTGTTTTGTTCAGTGTTATTATGAATGTTAAGCGATTGTTTCGTAACACGTTTCGTAATCGCATAATGAGCAGACATTTTCCTAATACCTGGCCAGCACGTTCCCCTGATATCAATCCAGTAGATTTTTGGCTGTGGGGTTATTTAAAATACCGAGTTTTTTTTAAACTAATCCTACGACTACCGACGAAATAAAACATGCAATTTCACAACAAATTGAAGATATTCCACCAGATCTATTAGTAAATGCTGTTCAGAACATAGAATAAAGATTGTTGCTTATTGAAGAAGAAAATGGCGGACATATTCAACATTTAAAATGAATCCAATTAACCCCATATCTTTATGAGTATAAGTGCGTTCTTGTTTTGTGTATATCTTAATTCTTAAAAAGATTATGACGACGTCAAAACATAACTTACTTTTGAATAACCTGGTACCCAAAAGGGGATTTAAAATGTTTGCTAGAGATTTCTTCAATCAGTAATGGAATCTCAGAAGTTTGTTTCATATTTCTTACCTTTGAAGCTCGACCCATAAAATTATGCAACATGAAATTTATATTACAGATCATAAATTTTAAGTACAAACTGATACTGACTATAAAACAAAGCTCTTAAAGCCTGAACGACACTGGGTGACGTCACACGGACTTGAGAGTCTACAGCAACTTTACGAATTCTCGTCTTCTTCAGCTTCCTAAGCCTTGGGGTTTCTTTATGGAGGCACATCAGACGTCTGACAGTGTAGTCGTAACTCAGACAAAAATATTCAAATCTTAATTCGCAAGCAAGTCTAAGCGCACGAATACATGCATTTTACATCGTCTATAAAATTCAGCTTTCAATATTTATAATTCATCTTAAAATCTCTAATCCTTGTCATGAATCAGTTTCAATTGGCTTGGAGATAGCTTTGATTTTATCACATGATGACTGTCGTAAGTGTAGCTTATATCTTACAAAAATACAGCTATTTTATTAGCATCAGGGGTTACTGTAACATGAGCACATCATGGTCTCCTAGAAAATAATTATAATCAAACACTGCAAGGTCTATTTTTTACAGTTGTATTAGGTATTTATTTTACCGTTCTACAAGCTTATGAATACATAGAAGCACCTTTCACCATTGCAGATTGACTTGACTTGAGAGACTGGATCTTACTAAAATATCTCGAGAAGTGAAGCAGACTAATCCATAAATCTCCAATCCAAAACTACAGTAAGTTGGAAGATAAACGTTTTCTCTCACAATTTATAAGGTTATCTGAAAATAGTCTATTTGAAGGACCAATTAAGAGAAAATTAAGTAAACATTGCATCAGAATATAATATTGAAAGGCCAATTGCCTGATCCATAATACTTTATCCTGTTTTGCTACAGATCCATTTCAATAATTAACTAATTCTATAACTGTTTGTTCACAGTAAATCGTCGGCGATTGATATATAGGACTGACACTGGAAAGTTTTCTTTTCTCAATCGTACTATCAGGGACTGGAATGCTTTGCCTGCAGACTTACTAAAGGCTTTACCAACAACCAAAAATGTATTTAAAAATAGGCTTAAGGACTTTACTAATAGACGGTAGTGTATTATATACACTATTTAAAGGGTGTAATTGATATTTTGTTATTGAAGTGTTGTATCAGTGAAGAATTATGTTGTGTCAGTGAAGTGTGTTGTGTAAGTGAAACGTGTTCCTGTCAGTGAAGCTTTATAGTTTATAGTGGTAGTGCAAAGTATTTGAACAGTGAAATGTTTTTGAAGTGTTAGTGAAATCAGGATAGAATCAGTGAAATGTGTCGTAGTTCCAGTGCAGTGAGTGAGTTGACAGCGAAATGAGTGTAGTGTTGAAAGGTACCTGTGCAGATATGAGCATATCATACTCGTGGGTTTTAGTTCGAACTTAGGTTTAAGATACAAATTAGACTTATTTCAAATGTTATTTTAAGTGATCGTTTCATTTAATTTAGGATATTCCCTGTTGTTGTTGTTATTATTATTATTTATTATTATTATTATTATTATTAATTATTGTTAGTATTAATTATTAGTATTATTATTAATTGTATTTTTAATTAATAAGTTTATTATTGTCATTATTGAGTGTAATTAGTTACCACTGCCACCGGGTATATACCCATTGCAGTGTGAATAAATACATACATAGTTATAGGTATCCTACAAGCAAAACTCAGCTCGAACTCCTCGCGGCGCGCATGCTATACCCTTCTTACCCCCTAGAGTAGGCATGAGAGCATGCTGGGAACGGGAGCATACGTCATCTGCGCGAGACAGTCACGCCCGCTGGTTTCTGCGCAGTGAGTTTTCCTTGTTGGATGCCTATATCAATTTATCATGCTAGCCGCTGTATCCGAGGGCGATGTATTTCAAAGGGCGTTAAAATCCCTAGCAAGACTTCTTTTGAGAGGGAAGTAAAGCTGTTAGCCCTGTATCATAGATTAGCGACACGTATAGGACTCTGTCCTTGTTAGAAAACTCCTGGAAAATTTTTAGAATATTTTGTCCCTCACGTTGAGTTTCGATATTGAACAAACTTTGAATTTATAACAAACTGTTATAATGCAGTAAATAACACTTCAGTTACATTCTCTGTTCCAGAAGCAAACATAATACATGACAGGAGATTTATAATTGCCCTTGGTTTGTGCGTGAAAGACCTTTACAATATTCTTGGTAAGTGATTTAAGGTTAGGTAAGGACGGATTTAGTCCAGCGCCGCCGTGGCGCCGTGATCTACTATATTGCTTAGGACTCGCGTTACGGAATGCGCGCTGGTTCGAGTACTTATGGGGAAGAAATTTTCTCATGAAATTTCGGCCAATGTTTGAGACCGGTGCCCCCAGCATCGTAATGAATTTGGGGAGCTAAGATAGGTAGCTAAATCCGGTTTAGAATAAAAGAAGAAGTGAGAAATTGTACTAAAATACATATGAAGAAACTTACATAAGTTTTATTGGTAGTGCTCTGTGTGTTGGACATTATACTTACTTACTTACTGGCTTTTAAGGAACCCGAAGGTTCATTGCCGCCCTCACATAAGCCCGCCATTGGTCCCTATCCTAAGCAAGATTAATCCATTCTCTACCATCATATCTCACCTCCCTCAAATCCATTTTAATATTATCCTCCCATCTGCGTTTCGGCCTCCCTAAAGGTCTTTTTACCTCCGGCCTCCCAACTAACACTCTATATGCATTTCTGGATTCGCCCATACGTGCTACATGCCCTGCCCATCTCAAACATCTGGATTTAATGTTCCTAATTATGTCAGGTGAAGAATACAATGTGTGCAGTTCTGTGTTGTGTACTTTCTCAATTCTCCTGTAACTTCATCCCTCTTAGCCTCAAATATTTTCCTAAGCACATTATTCTCAAACACCCTTAACCTATGTTCCTCTCTCAAAGTGAGAGACCAAGTTTCACAACCATACAGAACAACCGGTAATATAACTGTTTTATAAATTTTTCAGATTTTTTGACAGCAGACTGGATGATAAACGCTTCTCAACCGAATAATAACAGGCAATATATTCACAGCTACCCTCCATGTGTTGGACATTATAGGCTAATTATTTTAAAGTTCAGTTTCTGAATGGAATGTTAATTCATTAGTTTCTGGCATGTGTTACAGAATCAAATTATTTATACGCTAAACATAATTTACTTGAAGCATTAAAAACCCCACGGAAATTATTAGACTCACTTTCCTAATATAGGCCTGCACTAGTTCCTCGCCAAATTGCACCTACTAAGGAAAATGTAAACAAATTTTGTTAAAATATTAACATGCAACATTGACTAACTTTATTTCTGTGTAATTTTTACAAGTAATGAAATTTCAGTGTACAAACTCTCATGTCGTGTGTTTATATTAATGAAGAGACTCTGTTACACAGAGCGTGTTGTATAGACATTTAGAAAAGGACGTGACACACATTTTGAAATGACATGGAGGGTCCATAAGCGTCCACGGAGAGAGGAAGAGCGCATACATCTCAAACGCTACATGTTTCACCGTCCTTCGCGGTATAGCAGACCAGGATTTAAAAATTTAAAAGCAACCACTGCTCACCAGAATAACAATTGCTACATCTTTTGTGTCGCATTTCTCGATTTACATGTGACAACGGAGGTATTAAAAAATTCGCTTGAGTTCTAGAGGGACTATTATTTCAACAGGCAGGGCATAGTTGCGCCACACGGTCAGATAAAACGCAGCATATAAAAAAAGGTCCCTGTTTTGTGGGCATAGTTGCGCCCCATTTCCTTCAGGTAGAGAAAAGGTCATGGCATAGTTGCGCCCCGATGAAATAGGTAGAGAAAAAGACATCACGGAAACTCGAGCCTCGTAATCAACCAACCTTATTGATTTCTTATTCGATTTACATTCATTATCGATACCGTTAAAATGAACACCATGAAGTTGGCAGTATTTTATTAACTGTTTTTCTACTGTTTATGCAGTGATTATCAATAGCCTACCGTTAAAATGAACACCATGAAATTGGCAGTACTTTATTAATTGACATATTCAAATGAGTGAGCCGTTGGAATATGGGGCCTTAGCAGTCTTGACATTTTATTAGTGATTTTCACACCGTCTGTGGCGTATAGTGAGGTTAATTTAAAATGAACGTTAAGTTTAGTGAAAAGGGTGAAGAGTTAATAATTGATAATGGTTCTAAGTTTCAATTTTCGAAACCCTGTACCGTAGGGTTAAGATATCAATGTAGAAACAAAAAATGCAGTTCATTTAGTGTGTGTGATCAATAAAAAAAAAGTGTTATTTTAAATAGCAAAATTGATCATATGCTAGGCCTACCTGATTTCAATGCAGCTATCACTGTAATATTTTTAAGTAATTTATTTATTTTATGATAATCACTTTCGTGTGTACTATGCTTATCGGGGCGCAACTATGCCATGTCCATCCTGCTACCTGATTTCTTCGGGGCGCAACTATGCCATGTCCCATCTGCTACCTGATTTCTTCAGGGCGCAACTATGCCATGTCCCATCTGCTACCTGATTTCTTCGGGGCGCAATTATGCCATGCCTAGGCCTCCCAATTGACCGCGGGGCGCAACTATGCCATACCTATTTCAAATGCAAGTAGCTCATATAGTACGCTGAAGTATGATTATTGTGATATTTCACTAGTCAGCGATGTATGCAATGGAGATGAAAGAAACCGGACACCCTACTCTATTATTTCCTGGCTTTGTTGCCTCATGAGTGATTCTTCTTCTTGTCATTACTGAGGTTCAAACCTGTCTTCGGACAATTGACTGAACAACAATAGCACGCTGAATAAATGAATCAGGGATTGCAGAAGCAGCACATGCTACTATTTGTGGCGAAATGAGTTTATTCGAGTTTCATGGACTGTTGATATAGGGCTATCATTCCATGCAGAAACCACATATGTCAGTATAGCCGTCTCACATTTGGAGACCCGTGAAATCCTGGAAGCGCGCAGAAACAATTCATGTCAAAGACATGTGCCGACACATTGGTTCCGATTCCAGACGGCAGACATCTACGACACAAGGATACAAAAATTGATCCCACTGAATGACAAATGTCTCAATTCTGATGGGGGATACGTTGAAAAATAACTCAACAATTGCTATATCTGTTCCAATAAATTTTTTCCATGAAATTCTGTTCTCTTTCTGCAAACGGTCTTCGTAATTGTGCTTGAGTGGCCAAAATTTGTGTAAGCACTTCTTTTGACATTATTAAAGTGATGGAAGAAAAAATATTTTTTTATCTGCAGTTCCTCTTTTCCAAAACCACTCAATTATAGGGTAGAGTAGCATAAATCGCACCGCTTCCTAAATCGCAGCACTGCTAGTTTAAAACAAATTACTGTAGTAGTGTGGCATCTAGTGGTATTGTTACAATCTACCATATGAACTTCCACCATGTCACTTGATTTCTGCCACTTCTTTGTGTCAGCAGCGTGGTCATAGTGTATCTAATATAATCGCTCAGGTGAATGTATATTTAGCTAACATTTTGTAACTAAATAACGGATTTGTATGCAAAGGAATCCATAATCTTAAGATGTTATTCGTTTAAGAGGTATTAAAGAACATTTAACTTAGTAGGATTTTCAAACATGTAGTGATTATAGACTAGAATGAAGGAAATAATAACTTATGGCGTAGTTTCTCAATTCGCACCACTTTGTAGGTGCCTAATTCACACCGGTGCGATATGAGCAACTGTAGCAATTCTAACCGTACAAAAGAAGGCCCCAAAAATTTTAACTGAACTAGGAATGCATCAGGTGGGTGCAATATCAAGTGGTGAAAAAGGTGTTAATACAACAAGTATGTGTTGTACAAGCGCACCAGGTATTCTGTGCCACCTGTGATAATTTTTAAACGTCAAACAGTGCATCCTTCATTATCAGCTGGTGCTCCTCCAGGATCGTTATTTGTTTGCTCTGATTCAGGTTACATCAACAGTGAACTATTTGTCGAAAAACTCAAATATTTTATTTGCCACTCAAACCTGCCATAGAAAAAAGTGCTGCTTCTGTATGTCCACCTATACGACCCATTCCAAAAATTTAGAAGCTAGATTTTCTCGGGAAAATGGTATGCTCCTGTTTCAGCTTCCTCGTCATGATACTCACAGGCCCAGCCTTTAGATGTCTCTATCTTCAAACCATTTCAGACATCTATATCATGAAGCAGTTCTTAGGTGGCTTCGAGATAATCGTGGAGAAAAGGTGACGCAGTTTACAGTCTGAACTGCCTGGTGAAGCACATGGCAAAAGTATAACAATAAAAAACGCATTCAGAAAGTTTAAATGTTACGTAATTTACGCTGTATTTTTTCAATTTAATTTGAAGATACGTTACTCTCTTTCATTAATTTCAATAAACTTATAATTTGCATTTATTACATTATTCATTCAAATACTGTTCAATATGATCAATATTGAAAGCTTTCCTTCATCCTGTTCCCTGCAGTTAAAGAGGTGCGATTTAAGAAACCGCAGGTGCTGTTTAGGCAACTAATTACCTAAATGGCACCTCTGACAAGTGTTTCGAAAATGTAATTTTAAATAAAAAATATTGAATCAAATTCAAGGATTCTTTTTTACATCAGAGGTAAATGTTCTGGGAATGTACCTCTGTAAAGGAATCCAGAAAATAAAAACTGTATCGTTCAATAAAAATTATAAATGCTGAAGTGGTGCGATATAGGAAACCTTATCCTATGCACTTCTCTTCGATACTTAGCACAACATGTATTCTTTTGGCACTTCTGGAAGACGTTTTGCAGAGAAATTAAACAGGTCACTCGAACAGTAGGACGTAATGTGTAAGGGCAAAGTCTTTTAATATCACTCTCTATAAAAAAATACTTACTAATGTATTGTACAGTACTTAATATTTTTGCAACAAAAAAAGCAGAGAACGACAGATGGATAATCCAGCAATCGGTTAATAGGGTGACTGATAATCGGGATTCTACTGTATATGTATCATATACGGAGACAAAGAGGAAGTCAGAAAATAAAGACTGGAAAATGCTGGGTTTGCAGTGAAAGACCTGCCCTTGGGCAGAACACTATGAATGAATGAATTAGCCCTACTTGACCCTACATGAGTTTTGAACCTGGAGATAACACTTTAAAACGACGTTAAAGCTGGTTCACAATAAACCGGGAACGAGAACCAGAATGAAAACGAGAAGCAGAAGACGTGAATATGAAAATTTTTGATGCACAATAAACCGAGAACGTAGACGACTATGCATATCGATATGTATGTCAACAACGATATGTAGAGTCGATATTAC
This sequence comes from Periplaneta americana, assembly GCF_040183065.1. Taxonomy (NCBI): domain Eukaryota; kingdom Metazoa; phylum Arthropoda; class Insecta; order Blattodea; family Blattidae; genus Periplaneta; species Periplaneta americana. Next base: position 26,527,478 of record NC_091119.1, read on the forward strand.
GCATTCTGATGTTATTTGTGTATTATTGACCAATGGTGTTCTCTCATGAGTACAAGGCAGCCAACATAAACACAGGTTAACCAACTTCGAAATTTAAACTGAAACATTTCATTAGGTACGGTACTATAAATATGCCCATGCACCTTTATTATCACAACCTATTTTAAGTCTACCATAACGTAAAATAATTAGAGAAGAAACATTTGCAGTGGAATAAAAATGAACACAACAGTAGTTATTGAATTGAAGCATGAATATGTAGTGTGTAATACAACCAGTACAGTAATAAAATATGATTCATTTACGATCGTGTTCAAGGATGCAGGTATTGAAAGCCACGTATTCTCCTTCATTTTCTCATCTTTATACGAGGCGCGCCGCTTATCGTAAACGTGAGGATTTTCCTCAACACTCAATATTAGAATCTCATCAAATAAAACTTGCTCCATGATACACAGCACAGAACAAAATAATGCATAGGTTATGTCACGGTCTTCTTGCTACAAAATATATGAGGACAAAATAGCTTTTAGATGGCAATAGAATGAATCTAGTGGGCTGTGATAGGAAACGTGAACGCCAAAGTTGAAACTTGGCCAACTCTCCGTTCCCGATCGTGGGCTCCGGCAAGCTTTTCGTTAATTGTAAATGCTCACATTTAAATGTACACATTTTAACAATTTTACCGTTTTCGTTTTCGTTCCGATTCTCGTTTCCGGTTTATTGTGATCGAGCCTTTAAAGCTGCACCTACACCAGTACGGCAGTTTTCCTCTAATAAATCACTTTAATTAACATATTCTCCTATGGGGCTGTAAAGAAAATCTTCTGGCCGAGGCTGTATCTTTTATCTCGCCCCAGAACCCCGGAATGTGGCCACTGAGGGGGATCGGCCACGGGTCGCTGGCTCCAAGACATGCCATGCCCCGCTTCCCTGGCGCACTCTGTACGAATCCAATTTCACTCAAGCTTGTAATCAGTGGCGGATTTGGATTCGCTGAATCATACTTACCAGCTTACAGTCAAACATGCATGGAATTCGTAATCTCTTGTAAGAAACGTGCTTTGTACGGTCATTTGACGCTTGAATCCTTACTGTGGAGGTCACAGGGGAACTGTCTGACATGCGACCTGAAATGAATACAGTACTCGTTCTTCTCTGCTGTGATGTGAATTCTTTTTTCGGCAAGAATTGTAATGCCTTTCAAACTACCAGCATTATGATCCTATAGAGCAGTGATGTCAACGCAAGCGCATTTTTCTGATCTTGACGTCGTGCGCGGGCAGCAAGCGCTAAGTATGGAAAGAGGAAGGGTTGTGTATATGAATAAGCAGCCTGTTGGATTAAGAAAACAGTGGTGCACAAACTACAAAGAGACGTGAAATTTTATGTCGTTATTTTTATATCGCTTCTTTCTGTTTAATATTATCTATATTGTCTGTAAAATAAAAGTACTAACACTGATTTCTTAATATTACACTTGTGTTTTAAATCTTAATAACATAATAGAGAGTTAAGAAGGAATATTCAGTTAAATTCCATAGTAGTATAATATTGTCCTACTGTATTAAGTGGATGAAACACATCATTCATAAAGAAAGTGATATTCCAAAGAAAGAGATTGAGTATGACATGATAAGTTAGAATTGATATTGGTGGTATCTTTAGCCTTACAAAAGTAATTAATAAACTAATCAAAACAATATTACAGTACAAAGCAAAGTTACCTAAGTACTGTATCTGTTTTAAGTGTAACTAATATTACATAACAAAATTCTTATCGCATTATGCTTTTAAGGTGATATTTGTGAGCAACTTCCTATCATCAGAATATTAAATTATTTTCTCGAAATCTGCTGAAGCTATGGAGCTGACATTTTTACAACACATGGGCACATATCTTTTGCTTATGATGTAACAGTAGTTGCTTTGTTAATTCATTTCCTTACAAACAATTTCCATGCGAATATTTTCAAAATTTTCAATACACTATCTTCAGTAATACGTATATACAGTATATTAGATTTACGAAAACATTCTGTAAGGCTACTAAATGAATAGGCCTATACCTGAAAATTTCACTTTCTATACGAAAAGTTGAGAAAATATTTCTTTTGAATAAAAAAATGAAACTTGTGAAAAATGAGCATTAAAATTAAAACTTACATTCTTATAATGCACTTATACTTCTCAGACAAATCTAAAAATTAACATGGATACAATTTTAATAAGTTCTCTTCTCTTTATTTATTGAATCAGTGCTGGCCATCCCTGAATATAGCTCGACCAAGCGGCATATACTACCTCTTTCGTCTGTCTCTTTCCTTTCCGCTGTAAAGCGCTCAGGCTCTCCTGGGCTCTAAAGCGCGCGCTTGCTCCTGTGGGCATCAATTGACATGCCTGCTATAGAGGCATGCATAGCTACAACTTTGCGTTTCTGACGTTAGTTTACTAAAACTTCATATCATTATCTTTATTTCAAATAGTGCAAATTTTCGTTGGACTGCTGTGTTTTCATCAACGGGTAAATACTGTACATGAACTTAGCTTCTCTTCTGCTTAGGGATATACAAAACTAATGCGGAATGCCATTACATTAAACATTTAAAATAAGGTCAAATCTATACTAATAATAAATCTGTAGTCAAAATTTTTCTTGTAATTTTCGATTTTCCAAAAATAATTGGTGTTAACATGTATAATTAACCACCCTGAAACCGAAAATCGCTTTTTTGACATTTTTGTTTGTATGTCTGTCTGTCTGGATATTTGTTATCTTTTCACGCTTTAATGGCTGAACGGATTTCGATGATAATTGAAATATAAACTAAGTTCGTTGTAACTTAGATTTTAGGTTATGTGGCATTCAAAACTTTATTTAAAGGGGTCTCAATTAAATAAATCGAAATATCTCGCTTATTATTGCTTTTTGTGAAAAATGTTACATAAGAAAAAATTTCTTTAAAAATGATTTCCGATAAGTTTTATTCTATGCAAAATTTTGATAGGACATATTTAGGGATATACAAGACTTTTAAAATAACAATACAATAAATTTTCACAGCCGCCTCAAATTATAGCGTTGTTGTTCCTACAGTAACTCCGATGTGCAAAATATAAACATTTTGAGTAGGAAGAAAAAACACATTTATTCATTCCATGGCAATGGTACATAGAAGATCGTGAATTCTTACATTTTCGAAAGAAAGAAATATAATTATAGGCCTATATCACTATATATGCTGTATCACTATTTAAGTTATTTGAAGGATTAAGAACCATAGTGGGCCAAGCGCCATTTACTGAAGACGTAGAAAACAATGGTTAAAATTAACTTATTACCGTAATTCAATGGAAACATATAGCAAGTAATATAAAGTATACACATTAGAACTAAATGATGTGTCAATCTTCATTAAACTATGGTTGCATGTAATAACAATTAAGAAACATGTTAAAAGAATTGTCATTGCACCAAATGAGTGGTCTCTGGACCAAAATGATCGCATTTTAATTATTTAAATACAATTTAAATTAAGTAACATATTAAACTATTTATCCTTCTATCAAACACGAATGTTCCCTGGATCAAACGTCCTATTTTAATTATGTAATTACTTTATATTTATTTATAACAGGTGCAGCGGAGCGCACGGGTACGGCTAGTATGTAATATAGGCATTCATATGGTCACTAAGATTTAGCACGCATTATAAATAATCACTTATAAGATCTAGATCGCCTATACTGTTCGGTCAGGACGAGTCAGTCTATGTTAGGATGAATAGGCCTGCTATTAATACATGAACGTAAAGCATTTACGAGATGATAGGCTGGTACATATTTATTTATTTATTTGTTTATTTGTTTATTTGTTTATTTGTTTATTTATTTATTTATTTATTTGTTTATTTGTTTATTTGTTTCTTTGTTTGTTTGTTTGTTTATTTATTTGTTTATTTGTTTATTTGTTTGTTTGTTTATTTGTTTCTTTGTTTGTTTATTTATTTATTTGTTTATTTGTTTATTTGTTTCTTTATTTATTTATTTGTTTATTGTTTCTTTGTTTCTTTGTTTGTTTGTTTATTTATTTATTTGTTTATTTGTTTATTTGTTTGTTTATTTGTTTCTTTGTTTGTTTGTTTATTTGTTTATTTGTTTCTTTATTTATTTATTTGTTTATTGTTTCTTTGTTTCTTTGTTTGTTTGTTTATTTATTTATTTGTTTATTTGTTTGTTTATTTGTTTCTTTGTTTGTTTCTTTATTTATTTATTTGTTTATTTGTTTGTTTATTTGTTTCTTTGTTTGTTTATTTATTTATTTGTTTCTTTGTTTATTTGTTTCTTTGTTTATTTATTTATTTGTTTATTTGTTTATTTGTTTCTTTGTTTGTTTGTTTATTTATTTATTTATTTGTTTATTTGTTTATTTGTTTCTTTGTTTGTTTGTATATTTATTTATTTATTTGTTTATTTGTTTATTTATTTATTTGTTTATTTGTTTCTTTGTTTGTTTCTTTATTTAATTATTTTATTGTTTATTTGTTTATTTGTTTGTTTGTTTATTTGTTTCTTTGTTTGTTTATTTATTTATTTGTTTATTTGTTTATTTGTTTCTTTATTTATTTATTTGTTTATTTGTTTCTTTGTTTCTTTGTTTGTTTGTTTATTTATTTATTTATTTGTTTATTTGATTATTTGTTTATTTGTTTCTTTGTTTGTTTGTTTATTTATTTATTTGTTTGTTTGTTTGTTTGTTTGTTTATTTATTTATTTGTTTATTTGTTTATTTGTTTCTTTGTTTATTTATTTATTTGTTTATTTGTTTATTTGTTTCTTTGTTTGTTTATTTATTTATTTATTTATTTGTTTATTTGTTTCTTTGTTTGTTTGTATATTTATTTATTTATTTGTTTATTTGTTTGTTTATTTATTTATTTGTTTATTTGTTTATTTGTTTACTTGTTTCTTTGTTTATTTATTCAACCATGTATTTATTTATTTATTTATTCATGCATTTATGTACCTATTTATTTGATTATTTATTTATTTTATTTATTCATTCATTTACTTATTTATTTTTTATTTATCTACTTATTTATTTAATCCACAGGGACCACTACCTGTTACGAATTGGTAAACAAAGATTGCGGTGTATTGTACGCATAATACTGGTCAGGACGAGTCTGTCTATATTAGGATAATACTATTACTACATAAACGTATAGCATTTACGAGATAATAGTCTGGTAGATGCTTATTTATTTATTTATTTATTTATTTATTTATTTATTCATTTATTTATTTATTCATTCATTCATGAATTTATTAATTTATTTATTCATTCATGCATTTATGTATGTAATTATTTGATTATTTAGGCTACTTTATTTATTTAATCATTAATTAATTTATTTATTTATTATTCATCTACTTATTTATTTAATTCACAGAAAGCACTCCCTATTACGAATTGGTAGACAAAGATTGCGGTGTAATGTACGAATAATACTGGAATTAATAAGTAACAATTTCATCCAGAATTTTGGTATTTTTCTGAAGCGTGTCCCGACAATTTGTCTCAGATATTTGGTACTGCGACAATTGGTCCCAAGTTTGTAATTCGCACCAGACATTTCGTACCGCAATAACAGTTAGTACCACAATAATAGTTCGTTCCATTGCTCGGCAAAATACAAAATTTGAGCAGAATTATCAGTATGAAGAATGGTCGCCCTCATCTCATTACATCAGATAAAAGACGCCCTATATTGATATAATAGTTTCGCATACACACGGCATCGTGCGGGACCAACAAAAACTAAATAGAGATGTGAAAGAAGAAACTAATGTTCGGCACGGATCCATTCTGCAATCACCAATCTAGAGGTATGAAATCAACCGATCACAAACACGCGTCTGACTGGGGAAAAAGTAAAAGTAAATCCATGGAAGTATAGGAGGTATACTCAGCTATAGGATGTGATCCAGCAGGCAGTGATTTGAACAATTAATACAGCTGTACAACTCTGACAAGAATTTTCTTTTCCCTAGGAGAGATGACAGGATATAAGAAAAACGAAAGTTACAAGGAAAACTATGGATATCAACTGACAAGTGAATAAAAACTTTCTTGAACTATGAAAAGAGAAGTCACTTCATTATTCGATTCAAGAGAGATTTCAGCGTGAAAAAATAGTGTAATATAGAGAGTTCTATATAACTTCCAGTTACAAGTTAGTCTGATTTCATAAAACATAACAAATAATTTTAAAAACCTAAGACAAAGATGAAACGTCAGAATTTATAAAAAGACTCTTGTTTTCAGATATCGAAACAGACAGCTAAAATAAAACCAGCTATCTTGGGAGAAGAATGTGGGACTAAACACTCAGTGACTTAAGTGAGTCTTATTCTGTGCTAAAGAAAGAAAACTAATCAGTCATTCCATCGTTATAAAACTAATAGATAAAAGTATTGAGCTGCATAAGTAACACTGAACGGACGATCAGTCACTTTTCTATTAACCAATTAAATCTGTATTTCGAGCAAGTTGTCGGCTATAGTCACACAATTTCCAGTAGAGATGGTATCACCGTGAATATCCGATTGAATGCAAAAGCCTATAAACGTATCCTTCAATAGCTTTAAACAACATAAAAAGACTACATTGTCACACGTTACCTGATCGAATCTAATAAATAATATGTATTATATGACTTTCTTGTGTTAAATTCTATCGTACCTCGTTTACATGTTTCGACCTTTTGTGGATCATCCTCAGAACTCGTCGTTGTTGGTCTTGGCGCCTCTTGTTTTTTCCTGTGAAGGTGTGTTCGTGTGGTGTAATGTAGAGTCAAAGAGTGTGTGTGTTCTGAAATTGAGTTGTGTGTTGAGAATTTCATTGGGATGTGTTTTTGTGTGTCTGTATATTTCATATTGTTCTAGTGTGTTTAGTTTCTGGATGTTTGGTTGGATGTGTAGTATTTCCATGTCTGTGTTGATGTCTCTGTAGGTATGGTTAGTATTTGTGATGTGTTTTGCATATGTGGAGGTGTTTTGTAATTTTGTTATGGCTGTGATGTGCTCTTTGTAACGTGTTCGAAATGATCTGCCTGTCTGTCCTATGTAGTTGAAATGATCTGCCTGTCTGTCCTATGTAGAAGTTGTTGCAGCTGTTACATTTGAGTTTGCATACGCCTGTATGGTTGTATTTGTTTGTTTGTGTTGTTTGTGTTGAGATATCTTTGTAGAGTGTTATTTGTCCTGTATGCGATGTTGTAATTTAATTTATTGAATACAGTGTTAAAAGTTGTGTAATCAAGATGTATAATAAATAATGATGCATTTCATGATGTGATAGACCATATCATATGAAGAATAAATGAGAATAGATTAATAAGAAGTGTTACTAAATACTCGATATTAACTTAATTGGAAGACCTTGAGGAATGTCGAAACATGATCTCTATGGAGAAATGAATAAGACTCAGTATCCTATATTTCATATTATAATAATAACAACAAGTAAAATAATAATATTTGATGATGATGATGGTGATGATGATGATGATGATGAACACTAAGGGTACTATGCATAGTCATTTCGCTAGCCCGCGTTACGAGCGTGCTAAACTATCCGGCTATCGACGGATTACTTGTACAGGATTCATACCATATCATATATCATATCATCATATATCATATCATATCATATCATATCATATCATATCATATCATATCATATCATATCATATCATATCATATCATATCATATCATATCATATCACATCACATCACATCACATCACATCACATCACATCACATCACATCACATCACATCACATCACATCACATCACATCACATCACATCATATCATATCATATCATATCATATCATATCATATCATATCATATCATATCATATCATATCATATCATATCATATATCATATCGTATCGTATCATATCATATCATATCATATCATATCATATCATATCATATCGTATCGTATCGTATCGTATCATATCATGTCGCTAACATTGGTTTATGAATACGAAAAACGTTAGTTCGCTGATCATCCACCGGAAACCTGCGCTAAAAATGCCTATGAATTTGGCCCTTAGATTCTTGACCTTCGTCCCCAGAATATTTGCAGTAACAGTCGTTCCACTTTACCTCTTAGTTTAGTTTCAAACAGAGAGCGAGTTGATCTCAGGAGATCAGGTTGTCAAGCACACGCGTCAGAGCCATCCACAACCGTAATCCCAGGTGCAGTATCAACTTGGACTAATATTGTAATTAGCACATATCAGTGGAAGTGCTAAGTCACCTAAATCACACCTCTTTCGGAAAGTCAACCGTAACGGATTCAGACAACAAAGGGAGATAGATATATTACCAAAAGCGGGCTTCAGCATGTAATGAGAGCTCAAAGAGAAGCTTCAGCGAAACGCGCACAAGAATAAACATTAGATATTCTTAATATAAGCGACAGAGAAGAAAATATTGTATTATTTCCTCCAGATTAAATTTTAGTTTTGAAATTATAACACAATCTAAATCCCGCAAAGACAAAGTATATGATTGTCTCTCGTGACGAGAATATTGTACGAAATGGTAATATAAAAACTGGAAATTTATCTTTTGAAGAGGTGGAGAAGTTCAAATATCTTGGAGCAACAGTAACAAATATAAATGATACTCGGGAGAAAATTAAACAAAGAATAAATATGAGAAATGCCTGTTATTATTCGGTGGAGAAGCTTTTATCATCCAGTCTGCTGTCAAAAAATCTGAAAGTTAGAATTTATAAAACAGTTATATTACCTGTTCTTCTGTATGGTTGTGAAACTTGGACTCTCACTTTGAGAGAGGAACATAGATTAAGGGTGTTTGAGAATAAGGTGCATAGGAAAATATTTGGGGCTAAGAGGGATGAAGTTACAGTAGAATGGAGAAAGGTACACAACACAGAACTGCACGCATTGTATTCTTCACTTGACATAATTAGGAACATTAAATTCAGACGTTTGAGATGGGGAGTGCATGTAGCACGTATGGCGAATCCAGAAACGCATATAGAGTGTTAGTTGGGAGGCCGGAGGGAAAAAGACCTTTAGGGAGGCCGAGACGTAGATGGGAAGATAATATTAAAATGGATTTGAGGGAGGTGGGATATGATGATAGAGAATGGATTAATCTTGCTCAGGATAGGGACCGATGGCGTGCTTATGTGAGGGCGGCAATGAACCTCCGGGTTCCTTAAAAGCCAGTAAGTAAGTAAGTAAGTATTATAATACAATCAGAATTCACAATAACACGAACTAAATATAAGCTCTTGTGGTAGTTCAGTGCTAGAGGGCGTGCTTATCATTCCGGAAACTAGAGTTCGAATCCCGTCCCTAGATGACTTGATGGAGGTATAAAGGTGCTTTTTAGGCGGGACATGTAACATTCATAATCATCACCATTATGTACGATCGCGGATTAGGCAGTGATACAAATTTTCTCTAAATTAAACAATTATTTGGGTTACTGATTTTGCAAAATTTAATAATTATAATTACAGTAGAGCATCGATTATCCGAATATCGATCAACCGAAACATCGGTTAACTGAAAACGTTGTCCATACCTGTGTAGTAACGGTCAGCGCGTCTGGCTGCGAAATCAGGTGGCCCGGATTCGATTCCCAGTCGGGGCAAGTTACCTGGTTGAGGTTTTTTCCGGGGTTTTCCCTCAACCCAATATGAGCAAATTCTGGGTAACTTTCGGTGCTGGACCCCGGACTCATCTCACCGGCATTATCACCTTCATCTCATTCAGACACTAAATAACCTGACATGTTGATAAAGCGTCGTAAAATAACCTACTAACCGAAAGCGTTCCAGTCGGCAAATTCAAATTTGCGCGCGTGCTATGTAGAAGTTTCACTAGCGCTGTTTGCGAGATTTAACGGCAAAAAGAAAACGAGTCTCAGCTCTGAAGAAAAAAAAATTGGTCTTCTTTTCCTAAGCTGTAGACCTACTTTAATGACAATTTTGAACTTGTGAAACTAGGCTAGTCAGTTCTCTGTGTTATTTGTAAGACTTGTGATGGTACTGTATGTACAGTTTCGTGTTTAATATCAGTGTTTCTTTATTTCATACTGCTCCTATGACACCTGTACAATTTGTTTTCGTAAATGATCGGTTAACCGAAAAATCAGTTATCCGGACATCCCCTGTCCCCAATTGTTTCAGATAATCGATGCGCTCCTGTACATTATTACATAATTTTCCTGAAAAATGTTCTCTTATTAAGCAATTCTTTTAGCTTATTGATTTTTCTAAGTTTTATACTTCAAATTATGTAATTATACTGCGGGTTAAAGCAAGGAGGTACACCATCATCTTTACTTTTTAATTTTGCTCTAGAATATGCCTTTAGAAAAGTCCACGATAACAGAGAATGTTTGGAATTGAACGGGTTACATCAACTGTTTGTTTATGCGGGTCACGAGAATAAGAAGGAATGGTGAACGGGAGAAAAGTTTGGGGCAGAAGAAGATACCAGATGATAGACGACATTAAGATATATGGATCATATGAGGAGAGAAAGAGGAAGGCAGAAAATGGGAAAGACTGGAAAATGCTGGGTTTGCAGTGAACGACCTGCCCTTGGACAGAAAACTGTGAATGAATGGATGAATAACCAGGTTTTTTTAGTTGGTTATTTAACGATGCTGTATCAACTACGAGGTTATTTAGCGTTGATGAGAATGGTGATAGCTAGATGGTATTTGGCGAGATGAGGCCGAGGATTCGCCATGGACTACCCGACATTCACCTTACGGTTGGGGAAAACCTCGGAAAAACCCACCAGGTAATCAGTCCAAGCGGGGATCGAACCCGCGCCCGAGCGCAACTTCAGACCGGTAGGCAAGCGCCTTAACCGACTGAGCCACGCCAATGGCAATAACTAGGTGCATAAAGACTTTTAGAATTAATGATATCAAATAACGAACTAGTAATTGTGTGGCATTGTATGGAGCAGAAACGTGGACATTACGACGAAGTGAAGAGAATCGAATAGAAGCATTTGAAATGTGGATTTGGAGAAGAATGGAACGTGTGAAGTGGACGGACAGAATAAGAACTGCAGCTGTGTTGGAAAGAGTGGGTGAAGAAAGGATGATGCTGAAGCTGATCAGGAAGAGGAAAAGGAATTGGTTGGGTCACTGGTTGAGAAGAAACTGCGAACTGAGGGATACACTGGTAAGAATGGTGAACGACAGAAGAGTTCGGGGCAGAAGAAGATATCAGATGATAGACGACATTAAGATATATGGGTCAAAGGAGACAAAGAGGAAGGCAGAAAATAGGAAAGATTGAGAATGCTGGGTTTGCATTGAACGACCTGCCCTTGGACAGAAAACCATGAATGAATGAATGAATGAATGAACAACTAGGTGCATAAAGACATTTCGAATTCATGATATCAAATAAAAAACTAGTAATTGTGTGGCATTTTTTGGGGCAGAAACGTGGACATTACGACGAAGTGAAGAGAAGCGAACAGAAGCATGTGAAATGTGGATTTTGACAAGAATGGAACGTGTGAAGTGGACAGACAGAATAAGAAATGAAGTTGTGCTGGAAAGAATGAGTGAAGAAAGAATGATGCTGAAACTGATCAGAAAGAGGAAAAGGAATTGGTTGGATCACTGGCTGAGAAGAAACTGCCTGCTGAAGGGTGCACTGGAAGGAATGGTGAACGGGAGAAGACTTCGGGGCAGAAGAAGATATCAGATGACAGACGACATTAAGATATATGGGTCATATAAGGAGACAAATAGGAAGGTAGAAAATAGGGAAGATTGGAGAATGCTGGGTTTGCATTGAACGATCTGCCCTTGGACAGAAAAGCATGAATGAATGAATGGATAACTAAGTGCATAAAGACATTTCGAATTCATGATATCAAATAACGAACTAGTAATTGTGTGGCATTGTATGGAGCAGAAACGTGGACATTACGACGAAGTGAAGAGAAGCGAATAAAAGCATTTGAAATGTGGATTTTGAGAAGAATGGAACATGTGAAGTGGACAGACAGAATAAGAAATGAAGCTGTGCTGGAAAGAGTAGGTGAAGAAAGAATGATGCTGAAAATGATCAGGAAGAGGAAAAGAAATTGACTGGGTCACTAGCTGAGAAGAAACTGCCTACTGAAGAATGCACTGGAAGGAATGGTGAACGGGAGAAGAGTTCGGGGCAGAAAAACATATCAGATGATAGACGACATAAAGATATGAAGAGTCCACTGCAAGAATGATGGATGTCATTTGGAATACATTTTGCAGGAGAAGCAATTGAAAGTTTGAAATGCTTAGCGCTCAAAGCTTAACTGTGATTTTCCGATCATTACTGGACAATGACTATCAGTGTTAATGCCATATTACTCTGTATGAACATTCTATATGTCTTAAGCTATGCATTGACAGTCTTGGTTAATTTTCGACAAGAAAGTGACATCCATCATTCTTGCAGTGGACTCTTCAAATATGGATCATATGAGGAGATAAGAGGATGGCAGAAAATAGGAAAGACTGGAAAAAAGCTCGGTTTGCAGTGAAATACCTGCTCTTGGGCAGAACACTAAATGAATGAATAATGAATGAATGGATGAATTACTTTAAACTATTTTACTATAATCTTTGTTTGATGTTGTTTTATAACACCCTGTACGTATGATTGTAAAATTGATACGGTTAATAAAGATGAATAAACTGGGCAAGATATTGTAGTCTATGAAGTTTCGAAAGTGGAAGCTGATGGAATCCTGACTGAAGGTTTATTTATTTGGAAGAAACAGATCAGCAATCTAACCGCAAATGTTGGCGAGTACGGAGATAGGATGAGCGTATTGGGACTGTAACTATCTCAAAGTCTGGACATAAATCTGAACGAAGTATTTTTATTACTGGTTCAAATAACTACAGAGATAAAAATCAAATATTTTAAATGAAATACACCAATACTGTCTGGCTGTAATCGGGGAAGGTAGTCGATATACAGTAGTTTATTGTAATGACGTAGGCCCTAAGTTTGACATAAGAAATGAAAGCAAAGTAAATGTGAAAACTGATCAGTTGAGTGCTTTTATGCCTCAATAACATTGGTCTACAGTGATTTTGCTACTGAACAAAAACAAGTGTACCCACCCTAATTTGAGTGTGCTGATTACAGAGCTGAAGTCCGTTTTTTTCTATCACGTCACAATTTTAAAATAACAACATTTTTAATACATTTAGATCCATTTTATTTATTTTATTGTGATTTTGCTAGTGAACAAAAACAATTGTACCAACTCTAATTTAAGTATGCTGATTACAGATCTAAAGTCCGTTTTTTTCTATCACGTCACAATTTTAAAATAATAACATTTTCAATGCATTTAGATCCATTTTATTTATTTTATTGTGATTTTGTTACTGAACAAAAACAAGTGTACCAACTCTAATTTAAGTGTGCTGATTACAGATCTGAAGTCCGTTTTCTTGTATCACGTCACAATTTTAAAATAATAACATTTTTAATACATTTAGATCCATTTTATTTATTTTATTGTGATTTTGCTACTGAACAAAAACAAGTATACCAACCCTAATTTAAGTGTGCTGATTACAGATCTGAAATCCGTTTTTTTCTATTACTTCATAATTTGAAAATAATAACATTTTTAATTTTTAATTTTTATATTTTTAATACATTTAAATCCATTTTATTAATTTTATTGTGATTTTGCTACTGAACAAAAATAAGTGTACCAACCCTAATTTAAGTGTGGTGATTACAGATCTGAAGTCCGTTTTCTTCTAACACGTCAGAATTTTAAAATAATAACATTTTAAATTTTGAATTTTTACATTTTAATACATTTAAATCCATTTTATTTTATTGTGATTTTGCTACTGAACAAAAACAAGCGTACCAACCCTAATTTGAATGTGCTGATTACAGATCTGAAGTCAGTTTTTTCTATCACGTCACAGTTTTAAAATAATAACATTTCTAATTTTTAATTTTTATATTTTTAATGCATTTAAATCCATTTTATTAATTTTATTGTAATTTTGCTACTGAACAAAAACAAGTGTACCAACCCTAATTTAAGCGTGCTGATTACAGATCTGAAATCCGTTTTTTTCTATCACGTCACAATGTTAAAATAATAACATTTTTAATTTTGAATTTTTATATTTTTAATACATTTAAATCCATTTTATTTATTTTATTGTGATTTTGCTACTGAATAAAAATACGTGTACCAACCCTAATTTGAGTGTGCTGATTACAGATCTGAAGTCCGTTTTTTTTCTATCACGTCAGAATTTTAAAATAATAACATTTAAAATTTTTAATTTTTACATTTTAATACATTTAAATCCATTTTATTTTATTGTGATTTTGCTACGGAACAAAAACAAGTGTACCAACCCTAATTTGAATGTGCTGATTACAGATCTGAAGTCCGTTTTTTCTATCACATCACAATTTTAAAATAATAATATTTTTAATTTTTAACACAAGGCGCTATTTATTTTATTGTGATTTTGCTACTGAACAAAAACAAGTGTACCAATCCTAATTTGCATGTGTTGATTACATATCTGAAGTCCGTTTTTTGTACCACATCAAATCTTAAATTAATAACATTTTAAATTTTTAACACAAGGCGAACATTGAGAGCAAAGAAGATATTTCTTCCACCCCTTCACATTAAATTTGGCCTAATGAAAAACTTTGTGCGGGCTCTGAATCATGATGGTGAAGGCTTTAAGTATCTGAAGGAGAAGTTTGGGAGTGTGAAAAGGATGCAAAATTGAGGCCAGGAATTGTTATTGAGCCAGAGATTCGACAGTTGACATGTGACACTACGTTCAGATCAAAACTGAGTGCTCTTGAACTCGAAGCTTGTGACACATTTATACTCATGTCAAATAGGTTTTTAGGAAATTATCGAACTGATAATTATGATGAGCTAGCATATAACATTAGAGCATTTCAGAATCTAGATCCTCAAATTTCGTATTTCGCAACTAATTTTCTCTTCAAGTATAAAACATCTTCAATGACTAGAGATATTGCTAATAATAATAATAATAATAATAATAATAATAATAATAATAATAATAATAATAATAATAATAATAATAATAATAATAATACTCTATTTACGTCCACTGGCCTGGTCAAACTTTGCTAAGCTTTTGATACTCTAAGGCCCAATTGTATAAAACACCCTGTCTAAAGATCAACTTTGATCGAAGATCGGAAAGTGAACTGAGTTCAGACACTTCTTCTATTGTATAAAACTTTTCTGCGATCAAATTATCTTGGTTCAAATGCAATCTAAATTCACGTGAAAAGTATATGGCAACATCGCATAAACAGGTGAAATATGTAATGCGCGGGCCATGTTGTACAAGTTTGTTCAGTGTAGCCAATTTAGCGACTTTAACTCTTTTTCAACGACAATTTCTTTTAACTTTTATATTGCTTAAATAGGGATTTAGCGACCTTTTTAGCACCTCATAGTGACAAAATTTAATCTTTTTTTGTTGATGATAAGAAATCTAGCGACTTTCCGCACACTCTGTTGGAGACACTGGTTTGTTTTGTGCATTGTAAATAATGGCGGACAATAAGAAGAAGGTTGACCGTTTTCCAAATTGTTATCATGTTATGGTGTTTGTTACTGCTAAACATAATAAAGCTTTATAAAACGACAATTTTCGTTTAGTAATACAGTGAATTGACAATTTATGAATGTACCTATCATATACATGAATAATTTTTTTTTTATTTTATTGGGTTATTTTACGACGCTGTATAAACATCTAGGTTATTTAGCGTCTGAATGATATGAAGGTGATAATGCCGGTGAAATGAGTCCGGGGTCCAGCACCGAAAGTTACCTAGCATTTGCTCGTATTGGGTTGAGGGAAAACCCCGGAAAAAACCTCAACCAGGTAACTTACCCCGATCGGGATTCGAACCCGGGCCACCTGGCTTCGCAGCCAGACGCGCTGACCGTTACTCCACAGGTGTGGACTCCATGAATAATTAATGCTTGTTATAAACATAATATAATTACAGGTTATGTTATTTTATACTGCTGAACACGATAAAGCCTTATAAAATATAAGAATGTTTGTATATTAAGGCAAGAAATTGAAAAAAAAAAATATATATATATATATAAATGTATTTACCATATATATTAATAATAGTGGTTATTCTTTTTGCACAATTTGCCTCTCGTATACTTCAAACAGAAAAGAAATAACTGAACTTGGATCATCTAACTTAATCGGAGAAATTTCTTCAGTCAAAGTTGACTTTAGTTTAAGACAAATTAATCTCATATTAGACTTTATACAACACAAAATTCCAAGTTCAGCTAGAACGAGGATCAATTTAACCTCTGATAGAAGATTATATGGTTTATACAATCGGCCCTAAAATAGGATCCTTTCACAGTTTTCTTCGTCTGCAAATAATCTATTAAATATTTTTATCGCCCTGGGTCGGGCTTGAACTCGCAAACCCCTGGCTCTGGGACTGAGGTCTGCACTTAAAGGTGTTACAACAATAAAACTTTTACTAGAGCTCAGGTATACGATGGCTGACTACCAATTTAGCAACTCCGCTGTAATTCCAGTACAAGTACAACCCATCTTCACCGCCTGGGTCAGACATAGTAATTGCAGATCGGAATCCCTCATGGAATATGAATGTTTGTGTACTCTGTACAATACAACGCTCAGTTCACCCCAAAGAGCGTTGTTCGCAGTGTACAAAAACTGCGACATAAATTACAGTAAGAGAAAACTGGTGTAGCTTTAGAAACAAGGGATTCATCTCGCGCTACAAGCAGGTTAATTTACGTCCTAAATAATACAGCACGTTGGAAAGAACCTGAGGAATTAATGCTGTTATTAAACATGATACAGTTTTAGAAGAATGCTAAAATTGTTATGTTGCAATCAGAAAAGGATTTCACAGCTTCCATATACTGATCATAAGTTTCCTTCGCTGTGGTGAGAGTACAGCACATAAAAGCTTGATCCACCGTCAGCGGTCTAGTTGTTATCGACTTGTCCGATCCAAAGTTCAAATTAGACTTCGGGATCACCGAGTTTGTTGTCTGACAGGCTGGCATTTCTAATGAGCGATCAGGGAAAGATACGTTCTAGACCAGGGCTGGGCACATTACGTGATTCTGAGAAATGAACGCTGTGTGCTTTAAAGAGCGGGTCTTGCGAGCGCTCTGACGTATGCATACTGTACGTCATTCAGTGTCGGTGCAGTGGTGACTCTGCAGTATGATGGCGAACTTTGAAGACGGAGCTTCCGCTCATACACTAAACCGTCCCGCTATTCCCAATGCTTTTAATGTATCAAGGGAGGAGGAGTTCTTTTTGATAGAGAGCAGTGGATTAGCAAAGTGTTTAATTTGGCATAAAACACTCTAACTGATTAAGAAGTTCAATATCCAACGACATTATTCTTTACAACATGCTACTGAATATGAAAAATATGTTGGTAATGAACGCCATAAATTAATGCAACTTAAAGAAAATGTTTCTCAGGTACATTATATTAGAATATCTATTTGATATTTACATTGTATTATAGGTTATAGATTTAGTAATATATAATTTTAAATTATACAAGTATTATGATATATCATAGTATAGTATATTAGAGTTCATGATATATCATATATCACATTAAGTTGTATTAATTTATGGTCATATCATATCATATCATATCATATCATATCATATCATATCATATCATATCATATCATATCATATCATATCATATCATATCATATCATATCATATATTATATTATATATTAACAGAATGACAATAATGCACTTAGTGCATCGGCTATGAGAATTAGCTACAAAATTTGCCACGAAATGCAAAGGAATTGAAAACATTCAACGAAGGTGAATTCATCAAGCGATGTTTAATTATATTGGCAGATGAACTCTGTCCACAGCAAGTAGGGGAAGTGGAAGCCATACGCCTGTCTCGTAGAACCGTGGTGAGGAGATTGCAGTATGTGCGTATGAATTATGTAAATAAGCATAATGATTTGTGTTTGTGCATAGAGCGAAATTTATTTCATTAAATTAATAAGAGTGTTATAAATTCTGTAACGTACAATGGATTGATGTAATATCCTTATTAATTATTATATACTGACAGACTGAATGTCTAGAACAACCGTGGCTCTTGTTATATTAATGCAGGGAAGGTAGCTGTAATGCGAGTCCGCCACTGCGTGAGCGTTCTGCTCTGGCTTGGAATTGAAGTGCCTTGCGGAGCGAAAGCAGCTCTGGCCGACTAAATGGAGCCGCTCTCATGCCCGGCCCTGTTGTAGACCATACCTGGACAAACAGCGTTCAACGAGCGCGCGCTCTCCTTCGGAGCGGGAGAGCCGTGTTTACCGTTCGCCGAAATGGAGAGGAAGATACGTCAGAATGACGTAGACTTGCAACAGGTAGAGGAGAGGGAAACGACCACTCAGTTATCTAGTGGGGTGCAGTGTGTAGGCCTATTCTCAGTAACTGTTTCACGTTGCTTACCTACTGCTACAGTACAGTATGGAGGAATCTAAAAGACGGAACATAACATTTAACATTTAACGATTTACAGCTCGAACTTATTGATCTTCAATGTGACCTAAGGGCTAAAGATCGTTTGAATAATACTACTAGCCTGGTTGAGTTTTACAAGACTAAACATTAGTAACAATATCCACGACTACACAGGCTGGCTGTGAAAATGTTTGCTATATGTTTGGTTCAACATTTATATTTGTGAGCAACTGTTTTCTATAATCAACTTTAATAAAGGCAGACATCGAACATCTGTAACTGATGTTTCATTACTATCAGTAGTTATGTGGATATAAATGGAAAAGTTGAGACAGTGTCGGGTGGAGTTCCAGGGTAGCTCAGTTGGCAGAGCGCTGGTACGTTCAACCAGAGGTCCAGGGATCGATACCCGACCCCGGAACAATTTTTCCCTTGAAATTATTCAAATCTGTAACTGATGTTTCATTACGATCAGTACTGTTCCTTTCAGCTGCCAACAGCATAAAACCCCGTTTTGATGTACTGATAAATAAAAATACAACAAAATAATATTTTATATTTAAGTAGCTATAGAGTTTCTATTATTTCTGTAAAATAAATATTTCTTTATTAATTAATAATGGTCCAAGATAGTTTTGCAAAGACTGAACGGGAATTCATTTTTATAAACACTCGTAATAGTACTTCCTTTTGTGTATATTATGTACGAGATCACCCCTTCTTCCAGTCCACCTTATACAGAGCGCAGCTAATACCTGCATTCCGCTCATGAGGTGTAAGCCGGATCGGAGACCGCAAACCTTTGCAGGACTGTTCTAGACGTTCTTGTTAGACACTGATTCATGGACTTGGTGCCCTATAAAGTCAGTTTTATCAGTATAGCCATCTCCATGTGAAGGCAGGGAAACTCGTACCATATTTATTATTTTTTTTCATTGACTATTTTACGAAGCTTTTCCAACTGCTATGGTTAGGCTATATAGATGAAGGTGATAATGCCGGCAAAATTAATCCAGGATCCAACACTTAAAGTTATCCAACATTTGCTCTTATTCAGTTGCAGGAAAACCCCGGAAAATACCTCAACCAGGTAAGTTGTCTACGTAAAGATTAATTTTTTGGTCCTACAGAATATATCTGTTATGGTACAGACCGATTACTCAGTCCTAACAGCTCAAAGACGCGAAAGAGGGGAAGTAATAGGAGTAGTGGGGAGAGTTCCGGAGTAGAGATAGGGGCGAGCGGTCGGTAAAGGAATGCAGTACAGTTTAACTGTACCGGAAACACAACACTATACTGTAAGAATGACATCCAATCTGTATGACTGCAGGCGACAGACTAACCTGAACATCCCTTGGGGTAAATTAATGGACTCGTCTGACCCAGGCGCACATTGCCGGTGACTATCAGAACTAAATAATCGTACTGTAACAATGATTATTAGGGGAAAAAATTCTTATCGATGGACCAGAACAGACTGTTCCAAGTCCATTTTACTATTTTTTTTTTCAGAAGAGCTATTTTAAGCTCCTGACATTCAGAGCTTCATGAAACAATTTGGAATAACTTCATAGCAACCTTATGGAGAGGAATATTTACAATTTTGTTCGATTCATATATGCAGAGAAGAACTGGAACACAATGAAACACAGATTTCTTTCTTATAAAAAGTTGGACATAGAACAGCCTGGTCCTCAGCCATCGATATATATATATATATATATATATATATATATATATATATATCGATACAGGGATATTATTTTATTTTTACTAACATTTTTAATATTAACTGTCTATACCTTTAGAGAATCGGAAACACCGCTTGCTCCCCCCCTCCAAGACTGGAGTTCGATGATACTGGCGTAAAACACAAATCACTCTACTAGGTATAGGAAGGAAGAAAAGTAGTTAATCCATTTACGTAAACTAGGAAATATCGCGATTTTGAGTTTGATAATTTTCATTAGGTTTTCCTTTAATCAAAGTACAGTACTGTATTAAGAATAAGTGTTTTTACTCACGAAGTGAGTTATCCATGCGAACGTATTCATTATGCGGTGAATATTATAATGTCTACAGCACATTAGCGTACAATATAGAGAAAGAAGTTAAATTGAAAAATAATCATAATATGGATATTTAAACACAATTTTGAAAATGGTGGCCGTTCATTTCGATACAGGCTTCAGTTCTTTTGTGCATATTATCGCACTATAGACTATTGCATCTAATTCCAATTGCCAGTTTCGTCCTTCGTACTAGTAACTCATGTTGAAATAATTCTGTACCTACTCTACGTACTGTAAATTTAATCTTCACTTCTGCCCAACCCGAAAATATAAAATTACTCAGACATGCTATCTACTGTCCGTCCAAGTGGTTATGCCGCAGGATTGTAGAAAGGGAGGAAATCACGTGACAGTTAATTACTTAACGAGGCCCTTTTATTCAAGTTAAATTAAACAGCTGTATAATATTACGTAAACTTCCAATTCCTAAGAGAAATTAATGTTTTCAGAAAAGAGCTAAGACAGCCCAGCTATTACAGAGGGGCGAGCAGAAGCAGGTGGGGGAAATCGGGATGCGACGTAGGCAAACGGACAGTACCTGTGCGAAAATATGATTCAATATTGAAAGCTCTTTCGTCACTGGAAAACGCGAACATATTTCTGGAACGTACTATACTCAGTAACTCAGTGCTGCTTACTATTTGCGGTCTTGGTTCTGTGTGGAGTTGGAACTTCCTTAGTAGAAGGGGTGGGAGTGAAGTACATTCAAAAACGCAGGTACAATAAAAATTGAAGTAAAAATAAAATGATGTCCCTGTATATATATGTTGACATATATAAAGTCAACTGCCATTTTACAGGCAGCGCTCTCAATTTAGTGACTTGGTGGCCGGAATTCCACAGTAATATGCACTGTTTGGCGAAAAATCTACTTAAAGATTAACTTTTTTGTCCTACAAAATATATGTTACGGTAACAAAGATTATTAGAGGAAAAAAATTCACTCCGGCACCAGGGATCGAACCCAGGTCCTTGGTTCTACGTACCAAGTGCTCTAACCATTGAGCTACGTCGAAGTTCAATCCACAGCACCGGATGGAATTACTCTCCTCTAGTGTTTTTCCCTTTGTGGCCTCAAGTTCGACATATATGTTGACATATTATTAGGGAAAGGGATTTGGAGTATTATAAAGAATGGTGAAACGTAGTATAGATATTCGTAGATCAGTGACTGTCAAGCGAGCTGCGTCACAGAGCATGGACGAGTACAGTCCACTTCATACAAACTTAAATGCAACGTGCTGTAAACGTATTTCAGAATAAACATATGGAATAGTTTAATGACATATAGTGGCCTACATACATAATCTGTATTTCATTTTGAACTACATGTGTTTTTCTTCGCAACGCACAAGACACCAATAAACAACATTACAAATATACGTAATTAAATATCAATCTCTGCGTCCTCGCTTGTCAGTGGAAACATTGATGGCTGACAGACAGTTGTCTTCTGTATGGAACTCGCCTCTGAATAAATAAGTTTTTCTGTCGGGAGCGTGTTAAATTAAAACCTTTACTTACAATATCATGAAATATGATAATATGTACACAACGTACACTACAGTATTTATTATATATATATATATATATATATATATATATATATATAATACATAATACTACAATATTTACAACATAGCCTAATAGCGTATCATTAAATGTTGAACAAAATGTAGAGCCAAACGAAATGGTATTTTCAATTAATGCTATGTTTTGGTGATGAAACAATTATTCCTGCTGTGCCTTGTTATAATAAATTGTAAATATCATTTTCAAATTTTCTAAACACAACTTTGCTCTTTTGCAAGGAAGGAAATTTTTTAACATGGAAAAACTCTGCTCTACATATGCAGAGACAATTGGAGAGTACTTGAAACAAAATACGTCAATTAAATTCACATGTTGAATGACGTCATTGGGACACGTGTTTGTTAATGCATCTGAAATCCGACTGAGAATACTGTACCTATCATTTTTAATCAAAACTCTGTTCATTTCTTCACCAACACGTTTTCCTACTTCACCTTCTACTGCACTCAGTTTATTTACAATAGTACTCATAATATTTATTTGCTCAACTAGTTCTACTCCTGACTGTACTAATCGAATAATGGCATCCGGTAAATATAAAAAATTTGACTTAATATCCATGATTTCTTTTTTGATTATTCTATCATTTAGCAGTTCCTGGCATATTTGAATCGCAGTCGAAAGACTGGACCACTTTCTTCACAGATTGGAGGTGACGTGCGTAATAATTGCAAGCTTCTAGCCATGACCCCCATCTCTTAAGAACTGGACATGGGGGAAGCGATAATTTAGGGAATTGTTTCCTGAATTTTGATACTGGATCTTAGCTTTTACAAATATATTCTTTCAATTTTGTATCGTTAGTTGGTTTCACTTTCGGCATTGTACCTGCACTTCACTACTCTGAACTGCAAACCTGCACGTTGACGTTCTTATGCGACAACTGTCCCGTTCACCTGTTGTTGACGTGCAGAGATCTGCGAGTATGTCATGGAGGGGAGGACTTGGTATAAAGGGTTGTAAACAAATGACTGTGTAGATGCCAATACTAGCTTTTACTACTCCAAATTCCGTTCCCTACATATTATATTAAGTCAACAGCTATTAAAAAGGAGCGCACTCAATTGAGTGACTTGGTGGCTGGGATCCACAGTAATATGCACTGATGTGCGAACAATCTATGTAAAAATTAATTTTTGGTCCTACAGAATATATCTGTTATGGCAACAATGATTATTAGAGGAAAAAAATTCGCTTCGGCGCCGGGGATAGAATCCGGGTCCTTGGTTCTACGTACCAAGTGCTCTAACCACTGAGCTACGTCGAAGTTCAATCCACAGCACCGGATCGAATTCCTCTCCTCTAGTGTTTTTCCCTTTGTGGCCTGACTCCAACCAAATTCGATATATATTGAAGAGTTCGCGGGAAAAACGATGAATGTCACATTTCTGTTAAGGATTAGATAATGATCTAATTGAGTCTATAACTGCAAGATGTGGTGCTGTTTCTATAGAAAATAAAGGAAAGGATTACTGTATTCGTGGTGATAATTCTCCATTTTACAATTTTTCATAAGAGCAACATTAAATTTCGTAGTGATCCATTGAATTAGATAATTACATCAACCTTAACAAAACTGTGACATTCATCGTTTTTCCCGCGAACTCTTCATATATATGTAGATATATATTAAGTCAACAGCCATTAAAAAGGAGCGCACTCAATTGAGCGACTTGGTGGCAGGGATTCCACAGTAATATGCATTGTGGGTGAATAATCTACGTAAAGATTAATTTATTTGGTCCTATAGAATATATCTGTTATGGTAACAATGATTATTAGAGGAGAAAAATTCGCTCCGGCGCCGGGATCGAACTCGGGTGCTTGGTTCTCCTCTAATAATCATCAGGTAAGTTGTCCCAACTAGGATTTGAACCCGGGTGAGCTCGTTTCACGATCAGGCACGCTAACCATTACTCCACAGCTGTGGACACCATATTTCTTCATGATATAACATTAAAAAGTGAGTGGCTCTATAAAGAGTTGATAGAATGGAACGCGTAAATTTTAAGAAAATGGGAGATCCTCGAGAAAAACCTTATCTTTCGCCCTTAAGCAAGGACCGAACCAAATTCACCCGAATGATAAGCCCGTTCTCCAGCACTGGGCTACGAAAGTTCAGAATTATTCAACAATAACTGATACAGAACATCTCCTTTCTTTCCTTATTGGATTAAGTAAAATCTCAAGGGATGTGTCTAAACTGCGAGGAATAAAGTTCCTAGACAGTCTGGATGCAGTAACAGGCGTCTAGACGACGTTCCCATCTCTTTGCTGGCTTTCCGACTGTCTTTTAAAGGAATTGCTACTTCAAACAGCACACTGACTACGCGATATAAATGGAGTCTTAATAAGGACCGTGCAGACGAAAGCGTTCACTCTCAAGAAGCATTTCTTTTTTCAGATTTCAGAAAAAAAAAAGGCTTTGATGTCGCACAGAAGCCACGGCAGTGGAATCAAATCCCGTTTGAATGGCCGTTTCTTAACACTACGTCCTCTATTACTTTAGAGAGGTATAGATGTGCATATCGCGCAAGACATATCTCCTAACAACTTCACTCCAATTAAACTTCTTATGTATAGGCCTGCCCATGACGGCATGAGTTGCTTGCCGAGTTTATTGTCCGGCTAAGCCGGCTCCACCATTCGCCGTATCTCTCCCCAGCCGAAAAGTCCTCAATATCATACCTCATAGATCTACATGAGTCGTCATATCCCCGTCATGGGAGAGGTCGTGCTTGGCTCCCGGTCCTCTCTGCAGATCTATGAGTAATCTAAAACCCATCACTACTGCCATCTATTCATCTCTAAAAAAATCGCGATGAACTCCTACCACGGCAGGTGGTCGATTCGGCGTCACGCAAACGTAAGTAGTGCCCTGTTTTTCGAAAACAATATGATGGGGAAACGAGAATTTTGGGAAATTTGGTGAATTGAAGGAAGAAATAAGGGTCAGAGACTGAGAAAAACCCCTCGCAATCTTAACTTTGCCCACAGAAAATACATTTCTATCATTGCCGGTAATTGAATTCAGGACCGCCGTTAAAAACGAGCATTCTACTACAGCGACTCGGCGTCGTGATGACTGCATGTCACGAGAGTTTGTCTGTGTCTCCATTTAAGACAATGGTCGTCAAACATTTGTAGACAAAAAGCGAAAATGAAACAAATCGGATGCAAGTAGCAAGGCCACAGAAGTCGTTTCAAGCATTAGGCAAGGGGCTTTATCATCAAGTGAAAGTACGACCTCATTAATAAATCGACATGTAACTTCCATATTCAGTGAAACCCGTGGAATAACAAAATAAATCATGGGAAAACTACATCCATCAATTAATGAGTTCCTAGATAAATTACTAAAGGAAGCATCTATAATGGTCACAGAACTCCTGCGTGTTGTAGTCGGTGGATCTCCAAGGGAGAGAAGAAAAATTCATGTAGCTGTAGATCGTCAGATGCAAAGAGATGTAAATCATTATGAGTATAAGAATAATTACACAGTACTTACATGCTTTGGGACATGCTGTTTCAGGACATTTATTCTGATTATCAAAGCTCGGAACTTGGGGACTTGTGTCTTTGCACGTGGTTAAGCGACCGGACTTCAATGTCAACATACTCCCGCTTCCAGCACGGAGGTACTATCAGGTCTGCTACAAAAGTGGTTTCTGGCTCCGACAACATATTGATAATATTATGGTAGGTTGAAACACGTAATTTCATAGCATACAGTATATATAATAAAAATAAACATGAAAAATATATCAAATTTACACGTAATTTCATAGCATATATATAATAAAAATAAACATGAAAAATATATCAAATTTACACGTAATTTCATAGCATATATATAATAAAAATAAACATGAAAAATATATCAAATTTACACGTAATTTCATATCATATATATAATAAAAATAAACATGAAAAATATATCAAATTTACACGTAATTTCATAGCATATATATAATAAAAATAAACATGAAAAATATATCAAATTTACACGTAATTTCATAGCATATATATATAATAAAAATAAACATGAAAAATATATCAAATTTACACGTAATTTCATAGCATATATATAATAAAAATAAACATGAAAATATATCATATTTACACGTAATTTCATAGCATATATATAATAAAAATAAACATGAGAAATATATCAAATTTACACGTAATTTCATAGCATATATATAATAAAAATAAACATGAAAAATATATCAAATTTACACGTAATTTCATAGCATATATATAATAAAAATAAACATGAAAAATATATCAAATTTACACGTAATTTCATAGCATATATATAATAAAAATAAACATGAGAAATATATCAAATTTACACGTAATTTCATAGCATATATATAATAAAAATAAACATGAAAAATATATCAAATTTACTGTTCTGTTGTGTACATTTTATTACAGTGTATGACTGCCTACATTCGAAGATTTTTCGGTATTAGACTTAAAATACTGCATTTTTTTTCACTGTTACTGTTTTCTGTTCGATTTTCAGCAGTTGCTAGCTGATCTCGTATCTGAGAAAGATAAGTATATCCTAAATTTTTCTCGAAAATAGTTTTCAATTAGTGTGTCACTACTAGGGCAGGCCTCTCCACGTCTCGATCCATGGCTATGAACAGATTTTTCTCCAATTTGAGGGACTGCAATGCCTTTCAATGAATTCCGTTTCCAGCCTCTAGTTTGTGTGTGGCACAACTTACAAAATATAAACTCTCCATTCGAAAAAAATAATGTATCTCTTCCAAATTCTCCACGAAATTCTGTATCTTAAATTTAAAACAAAATGTATTTTCAAACTTCTATAATACCCATTCGAAATAACACGTATTTTCTATTTCCTCAAACAGACCGTTTACCTTTAATTCTCTGAATGTCATTGGCTTCGACATAACAGTTTCTTCGTCCGTCTTCCTGTCATTCGATGTGACCACTTTCTTAGTACACACGACTGTCCCTGAGCACTTGCAGCGTGAGCTTTGTATACGCTGTACCTGTAACCTTACTCATGCACACGACACACAAGTCCACAAGTTCCGAGCTTTGCTGATTATGTACTTGAATTAAATAAAGCTAGTACACTTTTAAATCGTTTGTAATTTATTTGTTTTTTTTTTAATCAGAATTTAATAAATATACGAATTATCTTAATTTCAGCATGGGACGTACAGGCGTTTGGGAACAGAAAATTGGGACACAAAAAGGAAGAGACTAAGCATCTCTGGGCCAAAAA
Organism: Periplaneta americana; assembly: GCF_040183065.1. Taxonomy (NCBI): domain Eukaryota; kingdom Metazoa; phylum Arthropoda; class Insecta; order Blattodea; family Blattidae; genus Periplaneta; species Periplaneta americana. Next base: position 26,555,074 of record NC_091119.1, read on the forward strand.
ATGGGACGAAAGTTACTGGTACCATTTGCCTGAGACAAACCGTCGTGCATTCAAATAAAACCATTGAAATGACTAGTGACTTTTTCAATAACGTATTTATGTGAAACACATTTTTCTGTTGTCTGTGCAATTGAAACAAAATATAGGAACCGAATGGATGTTGATGCTGCTTCTGTCTTGCAGTACCAACTTTAGGGACAAGATTTAGGCAAATAAGCAGTAGCAAAAGTCTCATTGAATCTATAAGAATAACTTTCCAGAGAAACAGGATAAATGGATGTGTTAGTGTAAACTTTCAAATTTAAAATTACAATGCTGATGTGACTATTCAATTTGTAATTTTAAATATCATTCTGTTAACAAATATGTATTTATCTGATGCATGTAACCTGTAAGATAAAACATTGTAAAAAAAAAAACAAATAGATCATTTTCTTAATTAATAACAGTGTATATCTCCAATAAATGATTTCTTAGCATCGCCACAGATACACTTGATTGTACTTGTCACTATATCTTGTCAATAGAGAGTTATTGAAATTTATATTTTCCCCGCTATTCATAAAATATTTTGATATGATACCTCTTGCACAAAAGGAGAGATCTATAAATGAAACTCGATTAATATATTTCAGTATTATTTGTATTTATCCTGGTAATAATGACCAGTTTGACTCGTAGACATTTTGTTTTTGCAGCATTAACTTCCCATGATTGTACGAGAAGATTCGAAGAGAACGGCAGTTACGTAGACTTTCGGCTCCCCCCTACTACCATTAATGAACAACACAATGTCAATACGGCGGTTGCTGTCGTCTGCGATACAACAAATTTTTCTGTTGATTTTCGAGTTCGTCATTTTTTCCGGTTATTATATGCTTATTTAAGTTGTGTTAACTCTCGCTAGTGGTTTTATATTTTATTTTATCCGTCTTAGTATTTATTTTATTATTGTAAATATTTTGTTTTATCACTATTATTATTAATATTATTATTATTAATTAATTATTTTGTATTACAATATTTGTATCATTTCTGTCACGATTATGCTCTTATTATTATTATTATTATTATTATTATTATTATTATTATTATTATTATTATTATTACTATTATTTATATCATCAGCGTTATTATTTGATCCCTGTAAAATTTATGTAGACTACTGGACTGTACCCGAGCACGAGCATATGCTCATTTCGTGTATCCATACATATGTATTCATTTCAAATGTAAATTGTAAATAAATTTGTAATTTGTAATTTGTAATTCAATTTTTAATTTTTAAAACTAGCGTGTGTTTTTCTATTTTGCCGGTCCCCAACATTTGTGTCTGGCTTTTATCTGTCCACGAGTGTAGAAAGGTTGAAAATCGCTTATATCAGTCATGTCAACTGATGCCCATAGGCGCAAGAGCGCGTTTTAGAGCCCAGGAGAGCCTGAGCGCTTTACAGCGGAAAGGAAAGAGACAGACAAGTCAGGTAGTATATGCCGCTTGGTCGAGCTACAGTATATTCAGGGATGGCCAGCACTGATTCAATGAATAAAGGGAAGAGAACTTATTAGAACTTTATCCATGTTAATTTTTAGATTTGTCTGAGAAGTATAAGTGCATTTTAAGAAAGTAAGTTTTAATTTTAATGCTATTTTTCACAAGTTTGTTTTTTTATTCAGAAGAAATATTTTCTCAACTTCTTTACAGAAAAGTGAAATTTTCAGATATCTTTATTTAGTAGCCTTACAGGTACTGAAACAATGTTTTCGTAAATCTAATATATATTATTATAAATACGTATTACTGAAGATAGTGTATTAAAAGTTTTGAAAATATTCGCATGGAAAATGTTTGTAAGGACATGAATTAACAAAGCAACTACTGTTACATCATAAATAAAATATATGTGCACATGTGTTGTAAAAACGTCGGTTCTATAGCTTCAGCAGATTTCGAGAAAGAATTTATATTCTGATGATAGGAAGTTGCTCACAAATATCACCTTAAAAGCATAATGCGATAAGAGTTTTGATATGTAATATTAGTCATAGTTAAAACATATACCTAGGTAACTTTGCTTTGAACTATAATATTGTTTTCATTAGTTTATTGATTACTTTTATAAGGCTAAAATATCATCAAGATCAATTCCAACTTATTATATCATACTCTCTTTCTTTGGGATATCACTTTCTTTATAAATGATGTGTTTCATTCACTTAATAAAGTAGAGTTGTACTACTATAGAATTTATGTGAATATTCCTTCTTAACTCTTTATTATGTTATTAACGTTTAAGATAACTGCAATATTAAGAAATTGGTATCAGTACTTTTGTTTTACAGACAATAAATATACAGGGTGTAACAACTTTAATGTTTAGAATTTCTGGAACATGTTCCCTGACACATTCTACGTTGATTAAACCTAACATTCCTATATCCGAAATTGAGAGGTTACAGAGATAACAGAGCTGGAAAAAATAGAACTTCTTGCAGCTCCAAGCATTATACCGTTTATACAAGGACTATTTTATGGGTTTACTAAGTAGAGATACATAAGAAACATTTGAAAAGCAGTGAATGAAGGAAATTTTACTTTTAAGAGAAATTAAATTAAAATTGTTTAGGTTGCTAAGGAAACGAAACAGACAACAGTTTAAAATAACAGTTGTGGGAAAAATAAACCGTATTGTGACTAGTCTTTTTATTGAGTTTTGACCATTAAAACATGCCTTTTGTGTACACACATCAGGAATACGCCGACATAGTTTATGTGTATGGACTGTGTGATGGCAATGCAACAGCAGCTGTTTTGGCATATCAAGCACGGTTCCCAAATCGTAGGATTCCTAGTGCACAGGTATTTTCACGCGCCTATTGGCAAATTTCAACAAGTACAGTGTCTGGAATCTTAAGGACATTTTTTTTTTCAACTTTGCACTGCTTCTTTCATACTCACAAGTAGTTGATATTAAAATGTAATATAGTACTAATAAAAATAATGACATAGACATGTCACTTTCGGAAATTGGTGTTACTTCTTTCAGTATTCAGCGATAAAATTAAACTCAAAAATTTAACTTTGGGGTACAAATACTCCAAACCTATAGAACTTTGGATATAGGTATGTTAGGTTTAATCGACGTAGAACGTGTCAGGGAACATGTTCCAGAAATTCTAAATATTAAAGTTGTTACACCCTGTATAATCTCAAACAGAAAGAAGCCATATAAAAATAACGACGTAAAATTTCACGTTTCGTTTGAAGTTTGTACTCAACTGTTTTATTAATCCAACAGGCTGCTTATTCATATACATAATTCTTCCTCCTTCCATACCTAGCGCTCAATGCCCGCGCACGACGTCAAGGTCAGAAAAATGCGCTTGCCTTGACATCACTGGCTTAGCCTATATCATTCCTCGACCGTAGCGCCGGCTGGAAACGCACGGAGATGCTGGTTTAAGGACGAATGAGGTTTCCTGCTGGAAACACAGATATTCAACGTACTTTGTGTAGTTAGCCGGTGTGGTTGGGAATGTGATTAGCTAGGGATCAGCGTAAGCGTTCCCTCAGATGGACGTAGCGCTAAGGACCGTCCCTTACTCTTCAGGATAAAGACATAAAGGTATCGCTACTAATTATTTTCACCTGGAGTTAACGAAGGAAAGCACATCAACTTACATCAGACATGTCAATTGATGCCCACAGGAGCAAGGGCGCGCTTTAGAGCCCAGGAGAGCCTGAGCGCTTTAGAGTGAAAAGGAAAGAGACAGACGAAAGAAATGGTATATGCCGCTTGGTCGAGCTATATTCAGGGATGGCCAGCACTGATTCACTAGATAAAGGGAAGAGAACTTATTAAAACTGTATCCATGTTAATTTTTAGATTTGCCTGAGAAGTATAAGTGCATTATAAGAATGTAAGTTTTTATTTTAATGCTCATTTTTCACAAGTTTGATTTTTTTTATTCAAAAGAAATATTTTCTCAAATTTTCGTACAGAAAAGTGAAATTTTCAGGTATAGACCTATTTATTTAGTAGCCTTACAGAATGTTTTCGTAAATCTAATATACCGTATATACGTATTACTGAAGATAGTGTATTGAACATTTTGAAAATATTCGCATGGAAATTGTTTGTAAGGAAATGAATTAACAAAGCAAATACTGTTAAATCATAAGCAAAAGATACGTGCTCATGTGTTGTAAAAACGTCAGCTCTATAGCTTCAGCAGATTTCGAGAAAATAATTTAATATTCTGATGATATGAAGTTGCTCACAAATATCACCTTAAAAGCATAATGCGATAAGAATTTTGTTATGTAATATTAGTTACACTTAAAACAGATACAGTACCTAGGTAACTTTGCTTTGTACTGTAATATTGTTTTGATTAGTTTACTGATTACTTTTGTAAGGCTAAAGATACCATCAATATAAATTCCAACTTATCATGTCATACTCAATCTCTTTCTTTGGAATATCACTTTCTTTATGAATGATGTGTTTCATCCACTTAATACAGTATAATATTATACTACTATGGAATTTAAGTGAATATTCCTTCTTAACTCTCTATTATGTTATTAAGATTTAAAACACAAGTGCAATATTAAGAAATCAGTGTTAGTACTTTTGTTTTACAGACATATAGATAATATTAAACAGAAAGAAGCCATATAAAAATAACGACATAAAATTTCACGTTCCGTTTGAAGTTTGTGCACCACTGTTTTCTAAATCCAACAGGCTGCTTATTCATATACACAACCCTTCCTCTTTCCATACTTAGCGCTTGCTGCCCGCGCACGACGTCAAGGTCAGAAAATGCGCTTGCTTTGACATCACTGTCTTATATTGTCACCCTAATTACTCAACATGAGCCAATACCACATCAGGAACAAGCGAGAGCGAAGCGGTAGGTGATCCGTGCAATGGCCCTACTTTATGGGGCGGAGCAGGAGTGTATTTACGCTCATTACCCTGTTAAATAGAGCAGACTTGCATGGGAACACAACTGCGAGTCCCAAGACGTGGTGAGCATTAAAGCGGACTTGATTCTTGCACGAATATAAAACAAGAGAAGAAAGAGCTACTGAAATTAGTTCGAGAAGACATTCGGATTTAATTTGAACACAGAACAGAAATAATCCGTGAAACGTCATCAGCTCTCTATTCTCTTGCAGCGGAGAAAAGCTTTAATCTAATACCCATTCACTTTAAGAAAGTTTATGATTTAATTTGAGACAATCGTTTCACGACTCTCAGTGATGATTTCGATTTAAGGTTTTCATAAGAACGCCTCCTTCAAATGAGTCATTATAATTCCTCCAGATGTCTATTATTCCAGTTGTTACTCTTAAAATACTGTTTTATTCTTTAGAATTTGTGGTGAAGGAACAATCTCTCGTCTCTGTGAGCTCAAATATTTTCCTTCCTTTGCATATAAATGCAAAATTAAGCTATTACAACACACAAATGGTCCTAATTGACGCAGCCATTTCAGAATTCTTATTTAAATGGAAAGTTCTGCTGTTCTCAGGGAAGTATCTCCACTATGATTATAAACAGGGTGTGAAATTTGATGACCTAAACAAACCCTAAAAATCTATATACTGTAGGCATATATAATTTCAACTGGTAATGGAAATTACGGGAAAACGTCTGAACAGATTTTAATGAATGACCCGTCATTTTGAAGCTTGTCATGCAAGGATTTTGAGAAAAAAATACTAACTTTCAGTGAAGCGTTATTCTTCCTACATAATTTTCCTATTTTCCAATTCATCTTTCGTCAGTTTTGAGAATTGGGCTAATTGCATTTCAGAATAAAACAAAACACACTACAATAAACAATAGGCTATTACACGAAGGCCATGACCTGCAAGATTGCTGACATAATAATTTAGAGTTCAAATTGAATTGGTTATTAAAAACTTCAAGACTTACTAAAATAATTTATAGGTCTGATACTGCAGTGTGTAACTTTCTGAGTACAGCTGTGTATTGGATATTAAAATCTACAAAATTACAGGTGGTTTGATGCATTATTACCAATAGAAATGAAATATTATTATAGTTAATGCCATGATGTGTCTATTTTTCATTAATTATACATATTAATGCTATATTGATGATATGAAAGTGAAACGTTTTGGGGTTATATAAGTAGGCCTAGATGTAGATAATATCTTAAATTAGATCTTCATTTCTGTAATTTACTGAGTGGTGGTTATTACAAAACTTACGTAAGATATTAATATTGCTATTAAAAATCAAATATTTTTATAGTTATTAATGAAGTGGGGTTGGGTCTTTTTCATATACTTAATGGCGGTGTGGTGTAGATATTTATATGCGTCATTCTCTTCAGTTTTGGCTCGAGAGAGCGCAAAAATTACAGTTCCTAAGGAAAGACCAAAATGTATTATTTACTGATAAAATAAGAGGCCTACAAATTTTGTAATCTCACGATCATTTCGGCAAAATCTCTTAGCAAGATAAAATGATTTTACCCTCTACATTTCAAGTTCTACATGCAACAGCTATACCAAGATGCTATGTCTATTGTTTGAAAGCATAGCAAACCTGACTTTTTTTTAACTTTCACCTACAATCCACAATGACCTGAAATAGCTAAATATTGCTTTACTCCCACATGAAAAACCCATTGATCGTCCTGGCATTGTTACTTGCGTTTTCGCGTTGAAACTCAAAAACTGAAGGTTGATATGTTCAAGAAAAAGTATTTGGCATAAAAACCATTCAGAGGGAGTATGTTTCATTATTATGGAAGCAAATAACTTTCAAAATGTCTGGTATTCTTCATTGAAAATAAATCTGAAAAATGTTTATTTGAACGTCAATGGACTTGGTTCGCAGCATTTGCTGCACAAGCCACTAGTAATCTATAAATTGATATGAAATGACCTAAAACGCTGTATTTTATTGTATTGTATTTATTAACATTCCATGGTATTCATACATGCTTACAGCTAGAATATGGAACAAGTCAAAAAACTTAATACTATTATAAAATCTTAATTTATAGTACCAGTCTAGATGAAATATATACACACGAGATTTACAATATAGTCTACTAGTACAACACATAGTTTTAGTATCAATTTCATGAAGTGTTATTGAATGTCATGAATTCACTTACAGAATAGAAGGCGTGAGAAATTAGGTACTTCTTTAATTTGGCCCTAAATAATTTTATGTTTTGTGTTTCATTTTTTATATCGATAGGGAGGCTATTAAAAATTTTTACTGCCATATAACGCACTCCTTTTTGATAGCACGATAGACTTGCCGATGGAGTATGAAAGTCATTTTTTGACGTGTATTTATGCTATGAACTGTTGAATTAGTTACAAAGTTTTCACGATTACATACGAGGAAGACTATTAATGAAAAGATATACTGACAAGCCATGGGCATTATTGTTTGCTGAAAAAATGGGCTAAAACAAAACAATCCTATATAATAATAATAATAATAATAATAATAATAATAATAATAATAATAATAATAATAATAATAATGATTTATTTTAGCTGGCAGAGTTAAGGCCGTAAGGCCTTCTCTTCCACTCAACCAGCAAAAAGTGTATATACATATGCATGAACTTACAAAGAATCCAACAATTTGATTTAGATGAGAGTTACATGTATACAAAAGTTATTTACAAATTAAACAACAAAATACTATGAACTATTAATTAAACACTGAAATAAACTGTGTAGCAGAATTAAACTAAAATACATAGAATGTTAATATATTTCAAATAATATTAGGTAATAGAAAGAGATTATTACGAGACAATTAAAATACAGCACAATCAGGATGATGTCTAAAGAAAAAAGTAACAATGTAGTCAGTGATAGTTTAAATCAGTATGATTGGAGTGAAATGCTAATAAGGTTATCTTTTAAGCTGTTCTTAAAGGTGTTTATTGTCTTGCAGCCCCTAATACTTTGTGACAAGGAATTCCATTGACGCGAGGTGGATATTGTAAAAGATGATGAATAACAAGATGTTCTATGAAGAGGTAAGATAAGTGATCTGGTATTTACGTCGTGGTTAGAGTATAGATAAGAGAAACGAGACGAAAGGTAATTTGGTGTTGAAGTGTGCAGAATTCGAAAGAGTAAAGACAAAGAGTGTAAAGTTCTACGTTCTTTAAGTCGGAGCCACGAGAGACTTGCGAAGGACGGTGATATGTGATCATACCGTCGGATGTTGCACACGTATCTGACGCACATATTCTGAGCTCGCTGTAACTTGACTGACAATTCAGAACTTAGGTCACTTAACAAAACGTCACAATAATCGAAGTGCGGCGTTACTAGGGTTTGCACTATATACATAAGCAGTAAAAATCCTACCTCAAATTAAAAGACCTCATCTCCATTGCAATAGATGACAGTGTACATCCGAAGATTCTGGAATGTGAACGACCGGCAGTTGTCGGCGAGGACACTGTTACACGTTGAGAAGCTTCTTTCCACATCCACGCTGACTGCAGGAGCATTCTTGAAGAGTGACAGATCACTGGGTATTAATTCTTCTTGTATCTGCGCCGCTTTAAAGCTTTCTTATCGATTATGCAGAAAGTTTGTATTCTGGATTTTTGTCTAACACAATTCCTTTTTCTGGAAGGCTGAGCGTGCAACAACTCAGTCGAGAGTTGCATCTCCTATTCTATTTCCCTTCTTCCTTTTGACATCACTTACTATCGAGAAAATTCTTTCAGATTCCGCATTTAAATGGGGTAGCATCAGTACTAATTTTGCGAGTTTTCCTATATTGGAAAATGTTAGTTCGTCATTGAAGTCTTTAGCTTATATGACTAAAAAAATCATCTTAAAATTTAAAAACTGACCAAAAATCCCCTCAACATTTGCAAAAAAACCTAAAAAATTAAAACTGCGAAAAATGACCAAAAATAACTAAAAACTCTTTAGCCAGCAGCTCATATCCAGGATTTATATATTTACAGGCGTTGCAAAGGATGTAAAGAAAAAAGATGATATGTCATCAAAATCCGCGCACTGATTATAAATATTTGGAAACAGTCCGATAAATGAAACAGATTTTTAAAAGTATAAGTAAACGAGGGGTTCTTGAGTAAAACATGGGAAGAGACGTTTTAGGGCCGATTGTATAAACCATTTAATCTTAAATCAGAGGTTAAATTGATCCTTGTTTCAGCTGAACTTGGAATTTTGTGTTGTATAAAGTCTAATCTGAGATTAATTTGTCTCAAACTAAAGTCAACTTGACTAAAGAAATTTCTCCGATTAAGTTAGATGATCCAAGTTCAGTTATTTCTTTTCTGTTTGAAATATACGAGTGACAAATTGTGCAAATAAAATATCCATTATTATTAATATTAATAGATATGTTAGGTACATTTATATATATGTCTTTCAATTTCTTGCCTTAATACATAAATAATCTTATATTTTATAAAGCTCTATCGTGTTCAGCAGTATCAAATAACATAACTTATAATTATATTATGTTTGTAACAACCATTAATTATTAATGGATATGAGAGGTACATTCATAAATGTTCAATTAACTGTATTACTAAACGAAAATTGTCGTTTTATAAAGCTTTATTATGTTTAGCAGTATCAAACACCATAACATGATAACAACTTGGAGAACAGTCAACCTTCTTCTTATTGTCCGCCATTATTTACATTGCACAAAAAAAACAGTGTCTCCAACAGAGTGTAATACGGAAAGTCGCGAAAAAGTAGTTGTAAAGTCGCTAGATTTCTCATTATCAACAAAGAAAGATTAAATTTTGTCACTATGGGGTGTAAAAAGGTCACTAAATCCCTATTTAAGCAATATAAAAGTTAAAATAAATTATTGTTGAAAAAAAGTTAAAGTCGCTAGATTGGCAACACTGAACAAACCTGTATAACATGGTCCGCGCATCACGTATTTCACCTGTTTATGCGATGTTGCCAAATCCTTTTCACGTGAACTTAGATTGCATTTGAACCAAGGTAATTTGATCGCAGAAAAGTTTTATACAATAGAAGAAGTGTCTTTACTCGGTTCAGTTTTCGATCTTCGATCAAAGTTGATCTTTAGTCAGGGAGTTTTATAGTGTTTTGAAGTTATTAGGTAAGTAAACATTCATACATGCAACAATTTGTATAGTTACCAGGAAAGTAAAATCTGTATGCTTCTGCCATCTGTTGAGATGTAGGAAAACTAACTATGCATTAGAAATCAGAACAGTCCTACAATCTGTTCCTTCACCAAAAATATCAGGTCTATAGATGCGGTCGGTGTGAAACTATGAATTTTTTAAAAATAAACTTTACTTCTCGAGGATAAGAAAGAATGCGTCTAATAATAACTACATTAAATGGACATAAAATTAATTAGGGAACAGCTATTTATGTGACGACCAAGAGATTTTAGGGCAGAAGAGAATGAGTTACAACGAACTGCACATGTGTTAAACAAAGTAGAGCAGAATTATAACTCAAAATAGAGTTTTTATAGACCTAATAGCCTAGGGTTTAGTAAAGAAGGCGCATGTAAAAAATTATGTAAAGTAAGCCATTCTTTCTGTAAAGTACTGTCATCCTCTGAGGAGTTAAGTGCTGAGAGGAATGCGGTTCCGACTAGTCTAGCGCGGTACTGGAGTGGGAGGGAACAGTGACAGCGGCAGTCTGGAAGGAAATACAATCATACTGAAAACATTCGCCCAATTTACGAGAGCAGTATGCCTAGTAGTTTCCTACCGTATTTTTGGCGATATAGAGATCAACAATTCGACCTTACTTGTTCAGAGAAGGAAAGTATTGTAGAAAATTTTATTTATTTATTTATATGTTTATTTATTTATTCTGGTGAAGTTAAGGCCATCACACCACCAGAAATACAAATACAATAAAATAAATAAAAATAAAAATCATAATACAAGTACAATAATATAAATGAAAAGAAGAATTATACTATAAAATTTAATGATTAGTACAATTGAATTAAATTTGTAAAGTAATCAATTTAAATATACTGTACTGCTGAACTCACTTGAGAAGTAAAACTACTTGATTTGCGTTTTAAGATATCATCAACAAATGATTTTCACATGACATTATAGGAATCTGTTTTTCACGATACCAATCACATATATTCTAAAATTCCAATAGAATAAAACCAGAGACTTTTCCACAGCATGTTTCCTTAAAAATGACTTGTAACGGTGAAATATTTAATATGAGTAATTCATATAATATTAGCATAGCTAACATCAGGGAGATGTTTGAGCAAAAATTGCAACAATATATTTAATATATTAATAACAAAACCATATAGGCGTGGGTAAACAATATGTATATGAAATATTCACACACTACTACAAACTGAAGACTGCATATTTTTGGACGATTAATACTTCCCACTCCGTTCGGCTCGGCTTGGCTGTAGCAACAAAAGAATCTACCTGCAACCCCCCCGCACCGATGGCAAGAATACCTCAGGTCCCAGCGCTAAACTCGTCGTAGGAAGACAGTAGATATGGAGGAGAATGGAGCGTGTGAAATGGAGATACAGAATAAGAAACGAAGCTGTGTTGGAAAGAGTGGGGTGAAGAAAGAATGATGCTGAAACTGATCAAGAAGAAACAAAGGAATTGACTGGGTTACTGGCAGAGAGAAGGATGCAATGGAAGGAATGGTGAACGTGAGAAGAGTTCGGGGCAGAAGAAGATATCAAATAATACACGACTTCGGAATATGTATTATATGTCTTTCTCGTGTTAAATACTATCGTACCTGGTTAACATGTTTCGGTCTGTTATTGGCCTTCTTCAGAACTGGTTGTTGCTGGTCTTGGCGCCTTTTGTTTTGTTTCCTGTGGGGGTGTGTTTGTGTAGTGTAATGTGGAGTCAAAGAGTGTGTGTGTACTGAAATTGAGTTGTGTGTTGAGAATTTCATTTGGATGTGTTTTTGTGTGTATGCATATTTCATATTGTTCTAATGTGGCGCCAAGACCAGCAACAACCAGTTCTGAAGAAAGGTCATAAGAGGCCGAAACATGTTAACCAGGTACGATAGAATTTAACACGAGAAAGACATATAATATATATTCCGAAATGATATAGTGTTAAAAGTAATCAAGTAATCAAGATGTATAATAGACGACATTAAGATATGCGGAGTCTATGATAAAACAGAAAATAGGAAAGACTGGAGAATGCTGGGTTTGTAGTGAAAGACCTACCCTTGAACAGAACACTATGAATGAATAATTAATTGTTTCTGTTCGTAACGTAAGATTATATGCTAAAATGTTTTTTTTTTAATGTCACCTCAACGTCTATGGGCTCAGGACTTTAAACCCTAGGTTTAAAATGTTAAGTGTTATGTTTTATTTAGCGACTCTCGCAACTGCCAAAGTTATATCAGCGTCACCGGTGTGCCAGAATTTTGTCCCGCAGTAGCTGTTTTACTTGACAATAAATCTACTGACATGAGCCTGTCGCATTTAAGCATACTTAAATGCCATCGACCTGACCCGGGATCGAACCCGCAACTCTAAGTTTATGTAAATAGAAATACTGTCATAGGGACTTAATACAGGATCATAATATTACAATATTAATAGTAGTAGTAGTAGTAGTAGTAGTAGTAGTAGTAGTAGTAGTAGTAGTAGTAGTAGTAGTAATAAATAAATAAATAAATAAATAAATAAATAAATAAATAAATAAATAAATAAGTGAGGGAAAGAAAATTGTAATAAGGAGGAATGAAGGACAGATAAACGAACGAAAAGAAAAATAGAAAGAAAAGATATGAAGAGGAGAAGAGAATAGAAAAAGAAATAAAAATATACAGTATAAGTTAGAGAGAGTGAAAAAGGGTTAGAAAGAAAGGGAAGAAGAGGGAAGATAATATAACCACAGTCTAGTATATACAATCACGCTAATATCGCATCATTACAGACAATGCGAAATAGTACCGGCACAGTTTATTGTTCCTAGCACTCTCACAACTCAAGCTTCGTGACTGTGCATACTAGACTGTGATATAACGGTGAATAAAAACATAAAAGAGAGTAGTACATTATGCAACGAGCCTATAATGGTAGTAATTAAGACGCGAGTATGTTTCTTTATGAAACGAGCGCAAGCGAGTTTCATAATTTTCATACGAGCGTCTTAATTACCATTATAGGCAAGTTTCATACGACTTTTTATGCTCGACCATATTTCTAACTTGAAATTATTCATAAGTATTCATGTTATGGTTTTGTAAGTGAGGAGCGGAACTGACCTGAATTGTGAGATGTGCGCAGAAGCGAAAGTATTGATTTTTTCCGAGGTACGAATGTCATTGACCTCGATATAATCTAGAGAATAACATGAACATTAGTCTTGATAGAACCTGGAAATTAACTTAGAATTGAAAAACGAGATTACAAATAGAATTTATTTGAATATTATTTACAATTAACGCTAATTATTATAGTAATAGAACATAACCTTCTGCGACAGTATTGGATTTCCAACCTCCGTGACGTTTCGCTAATTGTCTTTCGATTGCATATCCGAGAATAATCGATACTTGCGGTTTTATAATGGTACAATGGTGATTTTTCATTGGCTGAACAACTGAATTATAATGAATAGGTGTATTTTAATGAGGTCCATTAAAGGGCTACTACCAGGTGTATAATTACTACATTTCGGCATGGTCGAGCATAAAAAATATTAAACCAAAGAAGACGGAAGAAAAGTAAAGTGAGAGCGAAAGGCAAAGAGAATAAAAGGAAATAGGAAAGAAAATATGAAAGAGAGAATGATGGAAGATAGAAGAAATAGGCCTAAGTGAAGCGGAACTGTTGCAGATTTCTTTTTGCAATATCAATCGAAAGTGTCTTTGGAATATAGACCGGCAATTTATCATTCACAAGTTAAAAGCGCTGTAGGATGTAAAGTACTTTGAATTTAATGACTGGGATGAATAACATTTGAAATTACATTAAATTTCACCAGTAGTTTTTCAAGATTAAGACCTCCACTTTAAATTGACCCTCAATTACACTCGAGTCTCTTAGGAAGACAACAGTCGCTTGATACCGACGATCCATCACACACGACGAAGTCTTCTAGACACTTGCAGGACTCCAATACTCAATTTTATTGTTCCTTGGTTTCATCTGACAAAGAGTCTGCGTTACATCGAAACTACAACTGAGAAAAACTTTCACAAGTCTTCATCACATCACCGTAATTTTTCTGAGGAGTATTGGGGGAGAATAAGGAAAATATCATAATATAATAATTTTTAACAATCAGTGTCGTGAAAATGACGTATATTCCTTAGAAGTTTGTGTTCACTGCCCAACAGTCCATTTCTTTATCATGATTGCCATAGCAGTTTCGAAAGTTGTTTATGTGTACGCAGTTATTTTTGAGTTATTCATTTCGCATTGTAAGCTACAAGGAACATTTATTTTTGTTATCATAATCGTGTATATGTATGAAACATTTTCATGAGGCATCACAAAATCAGGTCCGCAATCGCTCAAGCTCTTCGCGACAAGGGATATACGATCTATGAAGAAATCCATGGTCTATCCCAGCGGTGGCGAAAATGTGATCGTGCGCCGAGCCACTGTGTAACCTGCAACGTGCATAGCACCTATGGAGGGAGGCGGATACACGAAGGGGAAGTGAAGCAACTGTCTCACTTATTAACGGATTTTCATTTTCCTTACGTCAAGCACTTAAATATAATTTTATACAGTACAAGACTACAAACTAATGTTTAGTACGTGTAACGAAGAAAGAAATGAACAATAAATGAACAATATCACAACCTAAAATTAACTGTCTTGAGAATGTTTCTGCGACAAAGTTTCAAAATCAGGAATTATGTCACTGCCAGTCGTAGTTGATCACAAAGGTATTTGTCGTCAGTCGTGATCTAAATTTGGTTTTTACTATTTTAATTGTTGAAAATAATTTTTCACAAACGTAAGTTGTAGCGAACATGGCTTCAACAGAGCAAGCGAAAGAACGAAGCTTCGGATATTTATTTTTTGGCAAAGATTTGAAAGTTCAACATTTGTCAAGTCCTTACATCTAGCTTTCATTTGACATCACATAGTAAATCAGTGAGTTCAAATTGAAGAGCTAACCGCATTATTCGTACATCTGCTGAAAAAGGGTCGACGTACAGAGATGATGATATAACAAAACAAAATGTTTCAAGTTCAATCTATAAGATTTATCTATTTTTCAAACGTTTATTTGCTATAACATTGTGTATAGAATATTAACGTTTTCGCCTTTTCTATATACAATGTTATAGCAAATAAACATTTGCAAAATAGATAAATCTTATAGATTGAACTTGAAACATTTTATTTTATTATATTAAATTAGACTTATCTGAAGACAAAATGAATTGTAAAATAGAGATGATGATGATGATGATGATGATGATGATGATGATAACAACAACAATAACATTTAACCTTTTAATGTTTCATCAGTAACATGTAGTATAATGCCGTTTTATGTTATACAACCGTTTTCCTCGTAATACTTGTGAACAAATCATACATTTAATATTCTCATCATATTGACAGCAAAAAATGCGTCCTCCCATCCTACTTGAAACTTACGTACATGGTTTCGAGAGAGACATATGCCACTCGCAGGTCAGAGACAAATACAAATGGAACGGAGTTTGACTCCAGTGAGTGAGAGGATGGGGGTTGGCGGAGGTTAGAAGCAAGCGAAATGCACAGCTATCACTGCCAGCCACAATGTCTCGCGAGCCACGTTCTCGCCACGGCTGCTCTATCGGAAACGGGAAGCTGTCGGCGGGTTGATATATTAGCCTTTAACAACACAACAGGCTATATAATAGATCCTACTATCCGCTTCGAATTGAATACAACTCAACCGGAAGATGTCAACAATGAGAAGAATCAAATTTATGGTCCAACTGTTCCTTATCATTCACATATGTATAAGTTACAAACTTTTGAAATTATTGGGTTATTAGTGGGTGCTAGGGGCACGATTACAAAAAAAATATATATATTAATTTCTGTAAAGAATTCAATCTTGAATCTTCTTTGGCCAAGACTGTTTCTTTGATAGCTGTGAAATATTCAATCTATCTTGTGAGAAATCACAAACATAAAGTAAATTAATAACATAATAATAATAATAATAATAATAATAATAATAATAATAATAATAATAATTATTATTATTATTATTATTATTATTATTATTATTATTATTATTATTATTATTATTATATTTCTCACGAAAACATTTTCATAAAATTGTACGCATTCACTAATACTTGTATATTTGGTATACTTTGTCATTCAGGACAACCCCTATTTAAAGGGAAGTTTGTTTAGTATTGATAAACAAGAGTATAAAGAGTTATTACATTTCGACTTCATAATGTTCATTTTGTTCATCCTTGTTTTTTGATGGCTCCTATTTGTACAGCTTATACAGGGACATCATTTTATTTTTACTTCAACTTTTATTGTACCTGAGTTTTTGAATGTACTTCACTCCCACCCGTTCTACTAACGAAGTTCCAACTGTCCTCCACATAGAACCAAGGCCGCAGTACTGTGTTAGTGATTATAGTACGTTTCAGAAATATGTTCGCGTTTTCCAGTGACGAAAACTTCCAATATTGAATCATATTTTCGCACAGGTACTGTCGTCCGTTTGCCTACGTCGCATCCCGATTTCCCCCACCTGCTTCTGCTCGCTCCACTGTAAAGATTAGTGGCTGGGCTTTCTTAGCTCTTTTCTGAAAACATTAATTTCTGTTAGGAATTAATTGGACATCTACGTAATATTATGCAACTGTTTAAAATAACTTGAATAAAAGGGCCTCGTTAAGTAATTAACTATCACATGATTCCCCCCCTCTCTACGATCCTGCGACATAACCACTTGGACGGACAGTAGATAGCATGTCTGTGTAATTTTATCTGTGCGGGTCGGGCAGAAGTGAAGACTGAATTTACAGTACGTAAGGTACTCTTTTATAGAGTAGGTACAGAATTATTTCAACATGAGTTACTAAGTATGAAGGACGAAACTGGTATTTGGAATTAGATGCAATAGTCTATAGTGCGATAATAGGCACAAAAGAACTGAAGCCTGCATCGAAATGAACGGCCACCATTTTCAAAAATGTGTTTAAATATCCATATTATGATTATTTTTCATTTTAACTTCGTTCTCTATATCGTACGCTAATGTAGCTGTAGGCAGTATAATATACACTGCATAATGAATACGTTCGCATGGATAACTCAGTTCGTGAGTAAAAACACTTATTGTTAATACTGTACTGTATTTTGATTAAACAAAACCTAATGAAAATGATCAAACTCAAAAGCGCAATATTTCCTAGTTTACGTAAATGGATGAACTACTTTTCTTCCGTCCTATACCTAGTAAAGTGATTTGTTTTTATATATTACGCCAGTATCATCGAACTCCAGTCGTGGAAGAAGATAGCAAATGGTGTTTCCGGTTCTTAATCGTTGATCCAAAGGTATAGCCAGGTTAATATTAGAAATGTTGGTAAAAATAAAATGATGTCCCTGTACAAGTAGCACGCGAAAGAATGAAAGGTTGTTCGCGCTATTTCTGCAGCATATCGAAACAAGAAACGCTGCGCTTAGTGGTATTTTCGAGCTATCCTCTTTAAAGAGGACAGCTCCAGGCACGTGGACACCTTGTCCCCTTGTAATGGACTTGAGTTGACTTCGATTTATAATTGAACAACATCAATTAACATGCCAGACATTGACGTGTTCAACTAACAGTCCGTTCACTTGACAGTTAATTACACCAACTCGCCTCCCAGTGGTTTGTTACACGTAGTAACAATGTAACGAATGCTTACTGATATGAAATTACAGAAATGTAACAGAACTAATGGAATTACCAAACGACATTCAGGCGGAAGTCAATTTAAATAAATTGCATCTGCGCATCACTCCTAATGCTATTCTTTTGTTTGCAAGTGAGGCGGAGATATGAACAGCAGGGTTACTCTAGATTGCAAGCTACATAAATGAGGTTTTGAAACCTTGCACTGGACTTGGATATGACGTGGATATGATAGTAATTCTATAAACTTTTGACGCAAGCAATTTTATGGGTAATATGAAGATTTATCAACAGCAATCTCACTAGAGGTTTTGATTTATCTAGAGAAAATCAAAACTCGAGTGGGATTTGATTGACTATTCCACGATTAGAAGAAAGTATATAAAGATCAGAAGTAACGAAGTACTCCAATACAATTAAATATTAATTGGCTTACGAAAATACAACTGTCTTCAAATGTATTATTGTACCATCTCAACATTACGCTAGATGGCAGTAGTGTTTTATGATTATGTTTTCTTGTTATCAGTTGTGCCAACTATGGAATGTTATTGAACTCTGTGGACAGTTACTAGTCATGAAGGCTTTGTTGATTCAGTTCATTTTTATTAAAACGTTTGCATTCCACTTCAATCATCCGGATCCCAGTAATCAACGTCACTTGACAGATGATTTTCAATAAATCTTAGTACTAAACAATCTCTGATACGTGACTATCCATAATATCATATAACAGAAGCTATAACAAACGTAACCTAAATAATATAAACAAGTGTTAGAAAAGCTTTAATTAGGGATGATGAAATAAACAAGAAACGTTTTAATTAACGATGATGAAATAAAAAATAAACGTGAATAATTTTAAAAGAAACAATTATTGAAAGTACAATTTTCAAATTTGAATGTTTTAGTGGTTGGTGGTTCAGTTGATGTTATATTGGACGTGTGCGTAAAAGAAGTGAACTCGTTGATGTACACGGTGTATCCCTCAACTTATTCAGGATTTCCGAATGGTGCTCTTCATATATGACCAGTGATCGTTATTAATTCTTGTTCTTGAATGCCAATGTGAGTCATATTTGAAAGTGCTGTGCATCGATTGGAGTGGTTTGTAATTTTTTGACGTCCAGAGCAGTGCAGTTTTAAATGTTGGCAAACAAAGAAACAAATGCTAGGGTAGTGATAAAAAAAAACAAATGCTAGGGACGCGATAAAATTAAACAAATGCTAGGGACGCGATAAAATTGTGCGATAAGCAGCCATTATTGGTTGAAAGACGTCCTTTCGTACCGTTTTATTGATCAAAAGTATTGTGACGGAGTAAAAGTGTAATAGTCAGAACAAATGTGCAGAAGTTTCTATTTTCTTACTACTCTCAAATACTGAGAGATTTCGGCCGGAAAAAAGAAAAAGGAGAACTCAGAAATTAAAAAAATTGTCCCTGACGATATCTGAAATAATCAAAAATACAGGGTGTTTCAGGAATACTTTGACAAACCTTGGGGAATGTTCCTCACGCCAAAACAAGAAAAAAAGTTCATATAAACATGTGTTCGAAAATCCTTAGTTTTTTAGTTATTAATGAAAGAACATAATGAAACATCTGTTAGATATTTTCAGCTTGGTAGCAAGTGTTGCAACTTTAATCAATTCAGAATTTGTAGAGCGACATGGTACCGACACTGCTTACCTTCAGTACGTGAGCGAGACAGAGAGCAATGTACAGGAAACTCCCCTTACTAGTATGAATGTCTTTGATTACACGATGTAATCACAATACCCACTTTGGTCGCCGCTGCTTTAGACCGTACCCGAAGACTGTAAAAATGACGGCACTTACACCCCTTACACTCTGTACGGGCTATTCCATCTCAAATCGACCGAAATATAGAGAAAATTGATCTTGCAATTTTTAAATACAATGAAACTTTTTCTGTCAGATGACAACTGTGATACAATGCTTTGTGCAAAGTTTGAGGCATCAGAACTTCATAGTGTTTAAATTAAAATATTTAAATTTATTGTATTTTCATAAAATTAGAAACTTTAAACTGTTGTGACTCCGAAACCCTTTCACCCAATGATCAAAATCATGGTTTATTTTGATGCTGAAAAATTAAAGTTTATATTGACGTGTAAACAGTTTTTCATACTTTTTTTATGGAAATGGAGAAATTTAGATTTTTCTTCATTAAGACGCCTTTGACCACGAAAAAATATTTTTAAAATATATGGTTAGATTCCGCATTGAAAGTACAAATAAACACATTATTTACTGGTGCTTCGTTGATAAGAAAGTATTGAAAATATCAAATAAAGAAAACAAATAGTACGCGCGTGAACTAACCAGCTGACTGTGAGGCGGGAGCTAGCCGAGACAAACAAGGTCAGGAGACAAACACGTGATGTTTCGTCTAGTAGCGCATAGCTGGGCTAGCTTTATCACAAGTTTTCATAAACACAGGAGTAAAATGACGCCCAACGCTCGCTTATCTTCAGCTCTCGGCCAGTGCGTGCGGTACTCCGCCGTTGAAGTCTAGGCGTGTGAAAATAATTTATTTAATACCCTCGAAACTTATTGCCGAGCCACTAAGCAAGCAATGCCGAATCCCTCTTAATAATGCAAGGTTTTTTCTCAATTTTTTACATTTTTACAAATGGGCAAAAAGCCTAAAAGTAAGTAAAATCAGATTATCTGTCTCTCTGTGTAAAATAAAAATAAGGATTAGTCTACTTCTTTACATAACCTACCAAATGTCAGCTTCAAAATGAGCTCACGTTCAATGTTCTGCAGTAAATGGTTCCAGAGTTCTGAGAGTTGAAAGAGGCTTGTTTTTATAAAATACGCTAAATTTGTCGCTCAATAATACGAAAACCGTTTGACTTTCGATAGTATATTGTTTTTTTAAATACACTGTCCTCAGCACCTTGTATAAATAGGGAAAAATTAGAGTATTAAAAAAATGCGAGGTTTTTTACTGATCGATTTCATATGAAGAGTCCACTGCAAGAATGTTGGCTGTCACTTTCTTGTCGAAAATGAACCAAGACTGTCAATGCATAGCTTAAGACATATAGAATGTACATAGAGAGTTATATCTCATTAACACTGATAGTCATTGTCCAGTAATGATCGGAAAATCACAGTTAAGCTTTGAGCGCTAAGCATTTCAAACTTTCAATTGCTTCTCCTGCAAAATGTATTCCAAATGACATCCATCATTCTTGCAGTGGACTCTTCATATTGAATAGCCCGTATAAACAATTATTTGACATATGAAATATTTACTGAAAGCATTGCGGGTGACAGATAAAATGAAGGGAAATGGGTAATGTTGAAGGAATGAAAGAGAAAAACCTAGAAAAGCACTTTTACTGAACCTACTTCGTCCATAACAAATTCCATCATGACCATGGCGGGTCAGTCTACCTATAGTCGATCTTGAGTATTAAAACAAGGATGTCAAGGTCAGAGCACGCGAAAGATGCTACGTGCTCCCAAGCGCTCTCGGGTTCCAACGAATTTGTTCTAGAAGCAGTAGCGGTGAACAAGAAGGGGTGAGCAAAATGAACTCTATTGGCCTACTACTGCAAGATGTATTACACTGCTCTTAAGTAATAGATAATGTGTTACACTCATACAAGAAAACAAGAAATAAAAGCATGTTTTGCAACATGTAACTCTCTAATAAATGCAATTAATTATAAAATAGTAGGATATAACAAATAATAAACATAGGTTCTCTTTAACTTAAGCAGTTTTACGTAATGAGGCCTATAATTAGCCTAATTATTGTTATTAACTGTTACATAATCATGTGCTACTTATATGAGCATCATCACACTTCTAGAAACAAATTTTAAATTCCTGACTTCTCGCGTAATTCAGAGGTGTTTTTTTCCTTCTATTTTTGCCGACACAAATCCAACTTGAGCTGGAGTACGTCAATATCTTTAAATCATCTATGGAACTTTTGACAGATATTTTTTAAAACAATACAGCATTTTACACTGTTGAACAGGAGGTCAATGACTGAAGGCGTTGAAATTATAAAAATTGTTCTGTGAGATCTGCGACATCCACAATGAAATCTTCATCTGAAAGCTTTTAACGATATCTGTCGACACAGATTAATTGATTCTTTCCTTGCGATCTCAAATTCAAAACGTTCAGATGCTCTAATAGATCCTTGAGAAAGTTACGCTCCTCGATCCATGTAGAGTCATAGTTCTGGACTGTCTCTGTTTTTCTATTATGAATTCTGATAAATATTCAAGTAATTCAAAATATCTGGACAGAACAATATCGTAATAATAAGAAACATCGTTAAACTGAGAACGAATTTACGCCATTAGCAGCACACACTTTTGTTTGTACTTTATTCTGTAAACATAAATATAATGCTATGAGGAAGAAGCTCTACAATATATCTTTACATACATTTACTACTATTTAATGTCAATAAAACAAACTAATTTGAATATTATATCATTCTGTAGAATAACTAATAATTTCAGGCGTTCGACACTGCTTGTCTTTATAACTAAATAATTTCCACAAACCAACCTCATCTTTCACGTACACAAGAAGTTAAGAGTCTAGTCAGCATGAAACTTCTTCATCAATGTGTAATGTACAACCCTTGTGTTCACCAGCGACTTATACAGGGACATCATTTTATTTTTATTTTTTCTTCAATTTTTATTGTACCTGTGTTTCTAAATGTACTTGACTCCCACCCCTTTCACTAATGTCCTTGCTAACGTCAGTCACACAAACTTACGGCCGCTGTTGCTAGCAGTGAAATAAACAGTACAGAGTACAGTGTGTTTCAGAAGTATGTTTCATTTTCTAAAGAAGAAAGAGCTTATATTATTGAAGTTTATTTTTACACAGGTACGATGTGTAGCATAACTGAATTTATCTGTGTGGACTAAGCACAAGTGAAGATTAGAGTTACCGAAAGTACGGTACCCTATAATATGGTACGGTACTTAACAGCTGGTTGTATGTATGAAGGACGATGATGGAACTGGAATTACAATATAACCGAATATGAACAACAGTTTTTCCTTTCCCCCCCCCCCCACAATTTTCTGATTATATCATTACGGAATATTTTCGTAGAAATGTCATTAATCTGCTAGATAAATTTAGAGCAACAGAGTGTACAGAAAGGAAAAAAAATGTAACATGGCCAACAAAGGTGACAGAAGATACTGTAGAAGATGCTAGAGAAAGGATGCAGCGAGGTCCTAATAAGTCCGTCAAGAAGTTAGCTGTAGAAATTGGGGTTTCTTACGGAAGTGCTCACAAAATTCTCAGGAATAAATTAGGTTAGTAATATGCTTAATAAAGTAGACATTACATAATGTATATAACCGCCTGAAGACTTGAGTTTGTGAAAAAAAATTGTTACTATTCTACTGTTTTTTGTTAAAATACTGTAAAGTAATGACCAAACTGAAAATCGTAATACTATATTTCCCTGTAACATAAATGGATACATTACTTTTCTCTCCTCCTATAGCTAGTAAAATGATTTGTTTACTTATTGCACTAGCAGCTCCAAACTCCTGTAATGGAAGGGGGGTAACAGTGTTTCCGAGTATAGCCAGGGTAATGTTAAAAATGTTAGTAAAAATAAAGTGATGTCCCTGTACCTGCGTGCCTTACGTCCTCTGATCAGCGCATACGGGCTGTGAGCACGTCTGCGCTCTCGCTGACATCACTGTATTAAAACGTAGATCTCCGAATACATTAGCTAGCGATAAGATCGTTCGATCTAGCTAAGGTAACCTGCCATCTATGAAAGCAAGAGAATATCGTCAAATAGAGTGATGAACCGCGTTTGAGTCAGCTACTGCCAAAGATCCTCCTCGTCCACTTCCGTATACAAATTGCGGGCCAGGACTTCCTATTTACCTTGCGGCGAGCGTCAATCAATCTCGAAGGGGAGGTGGAGTCGGAGCGTATTATTCAAGCCAGACAGCCAATAATTAGGGCGCTTCCCGAGAGCCTCGCTGCGAATATCAGAGCCTCACGAGGCTCCGCTGGCCGGCCTGTTAATGTTGGTCCCATTCCCGCCCAACTTTAATGAATCACGCAACGGATTTTAGCTCCACTGGTGCTGTAATTAACTCCGGACTTCGTTAATTAACTTGCTACACTGAAGATGACAACGTGGAAACAACCAGTCTCTTGGAAAGTTACTATTTCACATATTAAAGTCAGGTGTGTAATGTACGCAACGACAAAGGTGCAGTTTTAATGCTGCGTTAAATTCAAAGTCACGGGTTCGAATCCAATCTGTCAGGTGTTTCCAAAAATTTACTAAAGATTATTATTTTTTTGCTCCTACAAAATATATATCTGTTATGATAACAATTCTAGGTCGATTAATTAAAATGTGTCTGAGTGAAACGTACAGCAGAGTCCGTATAGGTCAGTTTCTGTCAGATGCGTTTCCAATTCACTGCGGGCTAAAGCAAGGAGATGCACTGTCACCTTTACTTTTTAACTTTGCTCTAGAGTATGCCATTAGGAAAGTCCAGGATAACAGAGAGGGTTTGGAATTGAACGAGTTACATCAGCTGCTTGTCTATGCGGATGACGTGAATATCTTAGGAGAAAATCCACAAACTATTAGGGAAAACACGGGAATTTTACTGGAAGTAAATCCCGAAAAGACAAAGTATATGATTATGTCTCGTGACGAGAATATTGTACGAAATGGAAATACAAAAATTGGAAATTTATCTTTTGAAGAGGTGGAGAAGTTCAAATATCTTGGAGCAACAGTAACAAATATAAATTATACTCGGGAGGAAATTAAACACAGAATAAATATGGGAAATGCCTGTTATTATTCGGTGGAGAAGCTTTTATCATCTAGTCTGCTGTCAAAAAATCTGAAAGTTAGAATTTATAAAACAGTTATATTACCGGTTGTTCTTTATGGTTGTGAAACTTGGACTCTCACTTTGAGAGAGAAACATAGGTTAAGGTGTTTGAGAATAAGGTACTTAAGAAAATATTTGGGGCTAAGAAGAATGAAGTTACAGGAGAATGGAGAAAGTTACACAACACAGAACTGCACGCATTGTATTCTTCACCTGACTAATTAGGAACATTAAATCCAGACGTTTGAGATGGGCAGGGCATGTAGCACGTATGGGCGAATCCAGAAATGCATATAGAGTGTTAGTTGGGAGGCCGGAGGGAAAAAGACCTTTAGAGAGACCGAGACGTAGATGAGAAGATAATTTTAAAATGGATTTGAGGGAGGTGGGATATGATGATAGAGACTGGATTAATCTTGCTCAGGATAGGGACCAATGGCGGGCTTATGTGAGGGCGGCAATGAACCTCCGGGTTCCTTAAAAGCCAGTAAGTAAGTATGGTAACAATTAATATTAGAGGAGAAAAATTCGCCCCGGCGCCGGGGATCGAACCAGGGTCCTTGGTTTTGGTTCTACGTACCAAGCGCTCTCACCATTGAGCTACGCCGAAATCCAACCCACACCACCGGATCGAACTCCCCTCCTCCAGTGTTTTTCCCTTTGTGGCCTGACTCCAAGTTGAGCATGTGTGTTGACATTTTATTAAGTCAAGTGGTGAGAGAGCTTGATATGTGGAACCAAGGATCCGGGTTCGTTTCAATTTACTTTTCAGTGGCTTGAAATTAGTGGTTTTTAAATTAAATTTACACGAAAACCGTCCATGGTATTGAAATACGCCAAAGGGATAAATGATTCCGTATTATATTTTTTATCGATATGGACAAAAATCACGATCTTGCACACAATAGTTACCGAATAAGAGGATGTTAAACATTTGGGGAAAAACACTTTTTACTGAGAAAACTATGGACTTTCCATCAATATGGTATTATACTTTTGTGCGAGATCGTGCATATTTGCTTGGTTTCCGCATAAAACCAATCCGCGGAAAGTGTAAAATTCCACATTTAGTATTCCCAACCTAACACACATAACAATTTCCCTCTTCTTACCGCTTAAGTGACGTATTGATTTTACTGCTTTATGCTTTTAACATATTATTTTTAGAGACGTTCAATATAGTAATAATTATAAATTGGAAACTTACCACTGCCATTTCGTCTAAATTGCGCTGTTAATTATTGTTTTTAAATATTTGCAAAAATTAAGTAAACTCTAAATCATTACATAACCTTACCGTTTGTTTTAAGTTCGCATTTACAGACTGGGGGGGGGGGGGAAGACAGACGTATATCACGGCCTGCTGGAGTGTAGTAAACACAGAAAACATTTCAAAGCAACAATGTTGAAGATAGTTATTTTTTGTTTTGCAAATTTGCCGTCATTGAACAGAAACCAAGATGGAGATTTCATTGCAACTAATTAGACATTCCTCTTTCAGGTATGTAATAAACGATCTTCGCACAAAATAATGTACGATACACGAGCGGTATGCTTTCTTTCAATTCTCGGAAATTAAAAAAGCTCAACTACGTTTCGCTTTTTCAATCTTTTCCTCGAACACGAAAACTTCAACATACCACTCTTGTAACGCATATTACTATTGTTACATACAAAATTAGTTATTTGCTCTGAAAATCTGCAGGATTATTTCACTTCCTCCCCGTATATTCTGCGAGGCTTTATATTTTCTAACTTCAGCAATAATAATACTCACATTCAGAGATGGATTGTAAAATAGTAGCAGAGAAGAAAAAATTAAAGGTAGAAAGTTTTATGAAATGGGAGACGATACAGTCAATTTGCATAAAATAGCCCGTTTTCGTTAGACATTCAACTTTACACTCCCGATATTCTACCATTTTCCTTCAATTTAGAAATTAAAAATTTTAATTGCTTGGAATATCAACAAATTTCCTATTCCTTTCTTAATCATGCAAAGAGAGGACTAGAACACAAAATTACTAATGTCTATTTGATAATTCCGAAAGATTTCTCCACACCCAACCATTAGAACATTTGAGAAACTCTGTTGTTTCACAGGCTGTATCATCAATAGAGACCGAGTCTGAGAATTAGAACTAAAACTGGGAGCTAATTTACCAGAAACCGCCCTTTCTCTATTTTAAATTCATCTTGACATTACTTAGAGTCGAACATGAGTCTCCTATGTAGAAATACAACGCTCTAGCTGATAGAATAAGATACTGCATTTCGCATTTCATTCATTATACTAGAAAGGCGAGGCGAAGTCACAAAGTTAGTTAAGTTGGTTTCGTAATGCTCTCTCTCTCGCTCTCTCTCTCTCTCTCTCTCTCTCTCGTATTTTGCAGCTTTGAACATCAGACACTACTTCATGTGTCAAATTTAAGACTCCGTACAAGACGTGCTACGTCTCCACTCAGCTGCAAGCTTGGAAGTCTCTCTCATTATTATTTGTGTTACGTCGTGTTTCTGCTCTCCCCTGTTCCTGTCAGTTGCACAACGGAATAAAAGAGAATACCTGCAATATGCGCGAAATTATGTATCGTAGAAAAGAGCAAAAATAAAATGCGGTCAGAAAGTCAGTACAGGGTAGAAACGATATGGGTGTTCTACAGGGACATCACTTTATTTTTACCAACATTTTTAACAGTAACTTGGCTATACTCGGAAACATGTTACCCCATTCCATTACAGGAGTTTTGTGTTACTAGTGCAATATGTAAACAAATCATTTTTACTCTTTTCGCTGTAAGAAAAATCCTAATGTAAACACAAGCACGTTGCTGTCATACCCGTGATTGGCTCCCAGTTGAAACACTCACATGACGCAGGAAAATATAGTCCGTATTTGGAAACTATCATCTGGTATTATTTGAAAATAAAAAATTGAATTATAATTGTTAAATACGATGAAACATATAACTTCACTCATATGTAAAAGAAAGCTACTTCTATATTTTGTTATGTACTATGAACGCGGATGAATACAAACAGTAATACCGAGGTAGTCTGTTCTTGTAACAAGCTGGCGTCACTTGAGCTCGTAGTTGTTCACGTAAGCACGTGGTACTGAAGTATGGCTTCAGCATCCTGGGTGTGTGTGGTTATTAAACATAAGAGTGGAAACCCTCTCAAAAGCGGAGAAAAACAAATAGTCTTAAATGTATATAATAAGTTAAGT
Organism: Periplaneta americana; assembly: GCF_040183065.1. Classification (NCBI taxonomy): domain Eukaryota; kingdom Metazoa; phylum Arthropoda; class Insecta; order Blattodea; family Blattidae; genus Periplaneta; species Periplaneta americana. The sequence continues at coordinate 26,583,137 of NC_091119.1, forward strand.
GAGTTTTAATTACAGTAATTATAAAGTAAATGTTTTCTAAGCAAACGAATGCATAGTAGTGAGGTTAGGCCTACTTGACGAGTAACGGGAAATGTTTAACATGAAACAGAATGTGCAACAGTAGGCGGGAACACGTACTGAGAATCTATGGCGCCGAACAGTGGCCAATGAAGCCTCACTTTAGTCACGTGCTATTGTTTATATTAGAATTTTTCTTACAGCGAAAAAATTATAGCTATAGGAGGAGAGAAAAGTAGTGTATCCATTTATATTACAGGGAAATACATTATTACGATTTTCAGTTTATTTATTACTTTTACGGTATTTTATCAAAATACAGTAGAGTAGTAATAGTTGTTTTCACAAACTCAATCTTCAGGCGATTGTATTCATTATATAACGGCTACTTTATTCAGCATATTACCGTACTTTCGGTAACTCTAATCTTTACTTCTGCTCAGTCCACACAGATAAAGTTATTCAGTCATGCTACACACAGTACCTGTGTGAAATAAGCAGGACCAGGTGTTTATGGAGATCGCGAAAATAACGACGTAAAAGATATACAATAGATTTTTACTAATATTTACGAATTAAGTGATTCTGATTAATAATATGCGGATAAAACAATCACGACAAATCGCGAAATAGAGTTTTAATAGCGAAGTATGAACACATTCACGAATTATTATTATTATTATTATTATTATTATTATTATTATTATTATTATTATTATTATAATTGTGTCGTTTTATAGCGAATTTCATATTCTGAGTTCTTTTTTCGGACTTTTTCTCATTGAAGTTGTTATAATATCCAAGTAGGCTACATTACATAGTATTCCAGGTGTTCTGATTACATTAGTGAACTCAAAAGACGGAGGATTCAACATTTCACTAATAATTTGAAAGCGTTAACTTGAGAGCTGCAAGTTTTTTTCGTTTCTAATGAATATACAGCACCTTTACCAGAACCCAACGAAACTTTAATGTTAATTATTTCAAAAGTAATATTCATGCTGAGTTAATACTCCAATTTCAAAATAATTGTATTTTCCAAAATTTCCATTAATATCCGCCAAGACTACAAATCAATCTCCATCAATCTCTGCCGCACCAATATTAAAAAACAGAAATGATAAAATTAATCTTCATAAATACCTGCCCCTGGAAATAAGCTTCAACATATAGGCTCTTTCTTGTATAGAAAACGCAACCATATTTCTGAAACACACTATACTCTGTACTGTTTACTTCACTGCTAGCAGACTTCGAATGCAACAGCGGCCGTAAATTTGTGTGGCTGACGGGAGCAAGGATATTAGGGATGGGAGTTAAGTACATTCAGAAACGCAGGTACAATAAAAATGCAAGTAAAAATAAAGTGATATCCCGGTACAATTAGGGGACAGTTTCATATCTCAGCTCCGTAGAATTGTTTACTGTGCCGGCAGAGAAATTGGAATCAATTTCCCATAAAGAAGGTCTACACACTTTCAGTTTCGCCTGAATTGTCTTGGAAAATTATTGCAAAATATGAAGGAAAACATATATATATATATATATATATATATATATATATATATATATATATATATATTTCATTTCATTTAGTGTTCTGCCCAAGGGCAGGTCGTTCACTGCAAACCCAGCTTTCTCCAGTCTTCCTTGCCTTCCTCTTTGATTCGTCATATGATCAATATATCTTAATGGCGTCTATCATCTGATATCTTCTTAGTCCCCGAACTCTTCTCCCGTTCACCATTCCTTCCAGTCTATCCTCCAGTAGCCAGTTTCTTCTCAGCCAATGACCCAACCAATACCTTTTTCTCTACCTAATCAGTTTCAGCATCATTTTTTTTTCACTCGCTCTTTCCAACACAGATTCATTTCTTATTCTGTGTGTTCACTTATGCTCAATACAATGCCACATACTGATATTGCAAGTTATCTTGAACCTTCTGAGCGGGGTCAGGGGGGCAGAGGGAAGGAAGCGCTTAACGTGGGTGGAGCCAACTGAGTTGTTTGCGCATGCTCCGCAGCATAATCTCTTGTCAAGGAACATAGAGCTATTTCCTTCACTGCGTACCAGTAGTGTTACCATGGAGCAGCAACCACAGGGTAGTAATTACGGTGAAATCACACCACCGCGGAGAAAAAGTAACGCTGTTATCCATAGCCGAGAAAGAGAAATTATCGCAAATATAACAAAATTAAGCATTGCGAGGAGGAAAAATTAAACAAATATTTGCTGGAACCTCTTGCTAAGGAATATGAGAGAGCGGCTAAATACTCTGGCAAAAGTATTAGTTCCGTGAAGAGAATTAAAAATAATATTGAATTACAACCGAATGAACCTCACACTACTCCGGGAAAGAATAGGTATGTAATGTTTAGAAATTATTGCTATAATAGTTATGTACAATAGTGTGTGTATTGAGAGCGACATAATGAATTACTGTTGCAAGTTATTATTTTCTTATAGTTCTACTAAACATATTATTTCATTCCAGAATTAGACTTGTGTAAAGTTGAAGTGGACGACTTCGATCAACATGTCATTCGGGATACAATCGAAGAATTCTATCGTGTTCAGAAAGTAGTACCTACGATTAAGAAGATAATTCCGAATGGATGATGCCATTGGCGAAATAATTAATTTTGGAACAAGCGATGATGGCAGCAATGATAGGGATATGGATTGTGTATAATTGTAAATTAATGTAAATTCAAATAATAAGCCTGTAAAATATTGTTATAAGAATATGTACATATTAGCTGAAGGTGTAAGTCATGCAGGCCTATATAATGTATAGAAGTAGCAGTAGTAACTCCTCCATTTCCGGTCCTCAGCCCGGATGAGAGAGGAGTGTACACACGATTATATTTAAATACTTACTTATAACAGGTTAATTAAAGCTTGCTACGAAACTATGTTCTCCTCTCAAAACCGGAGTATCGAGAGAAGATGATGTCTGTATTGAACCAAGTTCTTTTACAGTAGAGAGCCGTAAGGTAAAAGAACCAACGTTTTCTGTAAAGAGTCACGTTACCCGAGGGAGGGGCATCCTTGCCGTGCCGTTACGTTGATGAGTACACGCCGTACCGAGCAGTTCCAAAGACAGACTTAGGGGATGTAAGGTTCAAGATAACTTGCAATGACAGTACAAAGCACTTCACTAGTCTCTTCCTTAGTTCTTTCTCCAGAGGTCCGCAGAAGATGTTACTTTTTCTATTGAAAGCTTCCTTGGCCACTGCTATCCTTCCTTTGACTTCCTGTCAGCAGCTCATGTTACTGCTTATAGTACACCCCAAGTATTTGAAGCTGTCCGCTTGGTCTACTGCAGGTATGCTCAAAATTGTAAAATCCCCGATTACACGGATGATGCTGCACTGCATAACACACACAGTGTACGGACTGGGCTCTGCAACTACATTGCAGCACCGCCTGTGGAATCGCTCTCATACTCTTACAAATATGGATGGATAATAAACTGAATTTGAAAAAGGAAAGAATATACACTGTAATATTCAGTTATTACATTGTGTATTATATTTAACTAGTGGCTTGTGCAGCAAATACTGCTGCAAACTAAGTTCATTAGACGTTCAAATAAAAATTTTTCAGATTTATTTTCAATGAAGAATACTTTTCTTATTGATAGTTATTTGCTTCCATAATAATGAAACATACTCCCTCTGAATGGATTTTTTTAGGCCAAATACTTTTTCTTGAACCTATCCAACTTCAGTTTTTGAGTTTCAACGCGAAAACGCAAGTATCAATGTCAGGACGATAGCAGTAGCCATTTCAGGTCATTTTGGATTGTAGGCAAAAGTTAAAAAAAATGCCAGGTTTGCTAAACTTTCGAACAATAGCATTTTCGTATAGCTACTGCATGTAGAACTTGAAATGTAGACGGTAAAATCATTTTATCCTACTTAGAGATCTTGCTGAAATGATCTGGAGACTACAAAAATTTCTAGGCCTCTTATTTTATCAGTAAGTAATACCTTTTGATCTTTCCTTAGGAACTGTAATTTTTGCGCTCTCTCGAGCAATACTGAAGACAATGACACATATCAATATCTTCACTACACCGCCATTAAGTATATGAAAAAGACCCAATCCCACTGGGTTAATAAGTATAAAAATATTTGATTTTTAATAACAATATTATTATCTTACTTAAGTTTTGTAGTTATATATAGCAGCCACTCAGTAAATTATAGAAATGAAGATCTAAATTAAAATATTCTCTACATTTACTTACATAACCACAAAACGTTTCACTTTCATGTCATCAATATAGCATCAAAATTATGTACAATTAGTGAAAAATAGATGCATCATGATATTAACTACAATAATATTTAATTTATAATGGTAATAATGTCATCAAACCACCTCAAGTTTCGTAGATTTGAATATCCAATACACAGCTGTACTCAGAAAATTATACACTACAGAATCAGTTTTTAATAACAAATTGAATTGAGCTCTAAATATGTCGGCAATCCTGCAGGTCATGACCTTCGTGAATAGCCTATTGTTTATTGTAGTGTGTGTTTTGTTCTGAAATTCAATCAAGTCGGCCGTGAATGCAATTAATTAGTTCTCAAAACTGACGAAAGATGGATTTTGGAAAAAAGGAAAATGATGTAGGAAAATTGACATTTCACTGAAAACTACTACTTTTCCGAAAAACTTTGGGTTCCAAGCTTCAAAATGAGGGGTCATTTATTAAAATCCGTTCAGCCGTTTTCCCGTAATTTCCATTACCAGTTCAAATTATATATATATATATATATATATATATATATATAGTTCTGATATTATTATATCATAGATAATGTTATTTTCATATTCCACCATACATTGCGGTCTGTTCAACATATGGATTCTTTTCTGCAAGTAATCGGAAATCTATTTCCAACGAATTTACTGTAATGCGCAGCTGGCTCGAAAGATGCTCCTCTGTTAATCGGAATCTATGTTTGGATTTAGCAACTTTCATTCTCTAAAATCATTCTTCGTACACGTATGTCGAGGCAAAGGTAGCTAACATAGTGATAGAGAATATGCTCATCTTGGGATATTTAGTTTTGTTAATTTTTTAATACTTCTATGCTTGTCAAGTCATATTCTCTGCATTTAGTTCTGAATTCTACATCACTTTGTAAATCAATTAACTAGTCCTGGAACTGCACTCTCACGGATTGTACTAAATTTACTATTAAAGGATTAACAAAAAGATTAATATCACTTTCTATACCTCTAAAATCACTAAATCTATGTTCTGTGAATTCAAATTTGAGTTGTTCCAGTACAGAGATATAATTATCTATATTTTGTTCAGGTACCATACATCTCTTTACAAGTTCACCATCCATGAAGGGTTTTAGTGCCTTAGCTAATTCCCACCACACTACATAACTTGCTCCTAAACACAGACTGTAAATTCTTCGACTTTCTTCAATGTTTGGCCTTTCATTAAGTGCTTTCAATTCTTGAAACTGTAATGCCTCTGAAAAATTATTTTATCATAACATGTATTTTTGTTGGAATAAAATCACCACAATAATAATAATAATAATAATAATAATAATAATAATAATAATAATAATAATAATAATTGTAATAGACCTAACAATAGTAATAGACCTATTCCTGACAGTACCTTACAACATAGCAAACACTTTACCGAACGCAAAACAATTAATAGTCTTCCTCCCACACTGTACGGAATGATCGTTTGCTTACAGAAGGTTTTGACTGTGTCATTGTCCCGCACTGTTCGTACGTTACTAAGTACTTGAATTGCCTTCCGCAGTCATCCGTCGAGCTTCGAAGGAGGAACAGCACGCTCTACACTCGAAGGTTGTGATTACAGAACGTAAACGGGAGTCAGAGAATGAGCATACCTGGTCTACTGCCTCATTTAGAATTCGCAAGTTTATCATCTGTATTTTTCTTCCTATGACCATGCTCTTCGTCTTATTTGCGTTTATCTTCATCCCAAACTGCTCACAGCTGTCATTTAACTCCAGTAGCATATCCTTTAGTATACTGGGTGTTCATTTCAAAGTGTGTCATGACGTCACTGTTGTTGGGTCACCGATTTGAAGCGAGTTTCAGCTTATATGTTAGAGAAGTTGCCTATTATTTAAGGCGTTCCTCAATCTGAACTTGAGAACATGTACGGTATAACTTGAACGTCGTAGCAACAGATGGCGGTCTGTACGGTCTGCGTGCTACCATAACCTCTTTCGAACTGTGTTTTGCGCCGGCAAGTCGTACGCAGGGTATTTGTTATCATCGGTTGCGTACGGTAACATTCCTCAACACAAATCAAATGCTCCGTGTCCATGTTGACCGTCGAAGTTAATGTCAACAAATACGTAAGTAATCGTCTTAACCCTCTCCCCATATCCCGACAGTACGTATTTCCAAACAGTTCACGTTCCTGCCACTACCGGCATTACCGTACGTATCGGCACGTACTCTTCAGAATGAACGCCGTACTTGCTAGCCAACTTCTCTGCCTCTTAGATTATACACCTGAGCTGCGGAAGTGTAGGAAGATTGAATTCTCTAGGCTCATCAGCTAGCCACACGACGGCATACAGCGAGCCAAGACACATTTTGAACTGAACACCCAGTATATATATATATATATATATATATATATATATATATATAATTTATCATTAGCATCAATGTCCCTCATATGGCTTGTTGAAGATACAATGATTTATTTTACCAAATGTCATGTTATTTTTCTGAAGTAAACGTATGTTTACTTCAATGCATGTATAACAATTAATATTTCGGAATATGTAGTTTATTGCTTTCAAGTGTTAAAATTAGGTTATCTTGTTGCCTAGTTTCAGCCTATTGTGGGCTATCTTCAGAACTAGGTGGTCTTGGTTTTCGCGTCTTCTGTTTGCGTTTCTTGTGGGGTGTGTTTGTGTAGAGTAATGTGGAGTCAAAAAGTGTCTGTGTTCTGAAATTGAGTTGTGTGTTGAGGATTTCGTGTGGGTGTGTTTTTGCGTGCCTATATATTTCATATTGTTCTAGTGTGTTTAGTTTTTGGTTTTTCGGTTGAATATGTAGAATTTCCATGTCTGTGTTTATGTTGCTATAGGTGTGGTGGGCATTTGTGACGTGTTCTGCATGGAAGTGTTACGTAATTTTGTTATGGCTGTGATGTGTTCTTTGTAACGTGTTTGAAATGATCCGCCTGTCTTTCACATGTAGAAGTTGTTGTAAGTGTTGCATTCTATTACTCTACGAAAGCATCTCAACACACAAACAACATAAACAAACAAATACAATCACACAGGCGTATAGAAACCAGGACTTGCTTGGAATAAGTTTTATTCATGGATAGAACCATTAGCCATAGGACAAGATCTAAAATGCTACAAGCATACGTCATTCCAACAGTGCTATAAGGACGCCAGTCATGGGCGTTTTCGACACACCGAACCAGCTTGATCCAGGTGTGTCAGCGCAGGATGGAGAGGAAGATACTGGGCGTAAGGATGACAGGCAGGATCCGAAATGAGTAGCTGAGGAAAAGAAACGGGTATTACTATAGAGTAGATATAAGCTAGTTAAAAAGACTAATGCTGGGTTTGCAAGAAAACAGACCTATAAATAATGTATTCCTCCATTAGTTAGTGGACCTTTAAAGTTGGTGGATTGTCGGGTTGCAGAAGAGGAATTTAACGGGCAACTAGTTATTGGGTCGTTAACCAAGCATCTTTGGATTTCACAAGTCACGTAATAGTACGTGAATGAATAAAAAGTGAACATCGGCTGCTAGACTGATGTGAGACATTGCTTTTATTGTTGTCAAAATTTGCAATAAATATAGACTAATACGAACCAGAAAGAAATCAGGAACAGAAGTTTCAGTGAGAAAGAAAAAAAAATGCCTATTTGTTATTAGAAATACCGCACGAGTGCATTAATTTTATAGAAAATAAAAAGACAGGCTACAGAGCCTATAACCTCGTCTTCAGACGATGAATTAGAGTCTGTAATAAAGAATAACTTCGCTATTCGAAGAATTAATGAATAAATAAATAAGTAAATAAATAATAAATCAAATTACCGTATATCGATGGCTAAGAAGAGATACCTCTGTCTACAAAAATGGTAATTTAGTTTACATTATTATTAGCTTATTGTAGCTCAGTTTGTAGAGCAGTTGGCTACGGACTGGAAGGTCCGGTGTTCGATACCGAGTGGTAACGGGATTTTTCTCATTGCCAAACTTTCAGAACGGCCCCGAGGTTCTCTCAGCCTCCTATAAAATTGAGTACCGGGTCTTTCCCGGGGGTAAAAGGCGGTCAGAGCGTGGTGCCGACCACACCACCTCATTCTAGTGCCGAGGTCATGGAAAGCATGGGGCTCTACCTCCATGCCCCCCCAAGTGCCTTCATGGCATGTGACGGGGATACCTTTACCTTTTATTATTATTATTATTATTATTATTATTATTATTATTATTATTATTATTATTATTATTATTATTATTATTATTATTATTTAGATTAACTAATTTATTATTGTGTTCATAAATTGGACAGTGTACTACTTGTGTACTCGTAATATTTTGTTCTCGAAACATATATAAAAAGTTTGTCTATTTTAAGAAATTAATTTCTAACATAGTTTTTTTTTATTTACCTGCAAATGTACAGATACTTTTTAGCCATCGATATGCATTATTATTTTAATATGTATATAGACCTATTATACAAAATATCGCATGCCTGAATCTCATACAGGTAACATTATGATAAATTAAAATATATAAATTACTCAACAATACACAGAATGTACTTAAGATGGCTGGAATAAATATTATTATAGGAGGGAAATCAGATCTCTAAGTTAGTGAATCCTTTAACGGACCAATAACACCAAAGATGTTTCTTGCAACGCGTCTTTCGAACGTATTGTTCCGTTAGCGGCTAACGAAGGAATAAATGCGTTCTTGCAACCCACCATAAGTGTAAAGGTATAAAGACGCAGTAAATGGATGGTAGCTCACAGGGATTGATTCATCCGGTGAGACGTTTTTCGAGTTAGCCCTACCAGGAGGTAGGAGGTACTTACCCTAAAGGGATTCTATGGGCTTATCTTATCTTATCTAAATGTATCATTATGAATATTATTTCTTTATGTAGATCGATTAGCAGTCAATTTTGACATAATTCGTATTCTTATTCGGTATTTAAGTGGGTTTGTTTTATCACCACACCAAATTACCTTGTTATTCTTTATTGCATTTACAGATTAATACTATTACTACCTGATAATAATAATAATAATAAAAGACCTTATGTGCGTTATGCAGACACATAACAGACCAGATGGCATCTGGAGGACGAATTTCCATACTTCCGCGCATGCGTCCTTAGTGGAACGAGTTCCTGTCTTTAGCAGCAGCTGGGCTGTAGGGGAGAAGTGGGTACAGTGAGACAGGGAGAACAGTGAGACATTTTTTATTAGATGGTAAATTGTGATGTTGAAATGTTGGTAACAGTGGAGTTGTATGTTGCATGAGTAAAGTAACGGTATTTTCATACTCTATTTGATTCTAGTTATAAAGGTGAGTGATGAAAAAATAATTCGTAATTTTTCACTCTAGAAGTAAAATTTTGGCTTGTGTTTAATGAAGGTTATATTGGATATACAAATGAAATATAAATATGAATGTTTTGTTACCTAATACTATGGTATTTGACGTTATGTTTGGCAAAGTTTCGTCTTTCTTGTTCTGATTTTGAAGTGATGGCGCCATTTTTAAAAGAACTATGCGTAATGGGAACATTGAGACATGCCATTGAAGGGTACACTGAGGAGTCTCATTGTTCCCATGTACCAATGATTTGCAAAAACAAACTGTAACTATATTACATTTACCGGTAACTAACATTAAAAATGAACATACTAGTAACCAATTTAGGAACTATAGCTTAAAATAATGGATACATTACATTTTAATGGTTTCTTAAATAAAAAATTACTCACAAAATTTAAGAAGACAAAATCAAAAAAAATAATAAAGAATTAAATTAAATTAAATTTCAACAGAAATTCATTTTATTTTTTTTCGCAAAATTTTGAAAAGTCATGGAAAATTCACTTTTCCAAATGTTCCAGATGTTTCAATGTTTTCGAAGTCAGACATCAAAATGATTCTAAATAAGTCTACAGAACATGTCAAGATAAAGAGACAGCAAGCTTTATTTTCTTTTGAAATAAATGTAAATCATTTCAATGTCCGTTAATAGACACTGTCGTGTCTCACTGTACCCTCCTGAATGGGAACAGTGAGACATTTGCTTTTTTTTTTGACAAACACGCATTGTATATTATGCATTATGTTAATGTATTATTGTACCTCATGTTTTAATGTATATTTCTATTGTACTTGACTTTAAAAATACTTGAAATTTCACTTGCATACATATGTCTTAATATTTTGTGTCTCTCTGTACCTACTACTCCCCTAGTGACAAGGCTGCCCTCTCGACTCCTCCCTCTTTAATGAAAAGTGACGTTGTCCTACCTGCCGAGGAAGAGGAACCGTCCGGTGAGGTTGAGGCGCTTGGTGGCCGCCAGCAGCCCCCGCACCGTCATGCCCTCGCAGAAGCACACCACGACGCGCGCGTTCTGGTCCTCGTTCAGCTTGAGGATCACCGAGTCGAACATGTCGTCCTCCGCGTTGCTGAGCACGGAGTCTTCTTTGGCTATGCACACGTTGGCCTTCTCCGCCAGCTCGCGGAACGCCTGGATGCCGCTCTGGCCGTAGTTTTCTGCAACAATGGAGAAACTTTTCAGAATTGCTTCGGAATAATAATAATGATAATAATAATAATAATAATAATAATAATAATGAAATTTTTGTTAGGAATTTTCCACCCATGGCGACGCTGAAATAACCTCGACAGTTGCGAATGTCGTTAAATAAAACATAATTTAAATAATGATAATAATAATAATAATAATAATAATAATAATAATAATAATAATAACATTTTTGTTAGGAATATTTCACCCATGGCGACGCTGAAATAACCTCGACAGTTGCGAATGTCGTTAAATAAAACATAATTTAAATAATAATAATAATAATAATAATAATAATAATAATAATAATAACAACAACAATAATATTCTTGTTAGGAATATTCCACCCATGGCGACCCTGATATAACATCGGCAGTTGCGAGCGTCATTAAATAAAACACAATTTAAATAATAATAATAATAATAATAATAATAATAACAATAATAATAATAACAATAATAATAACAATAATAATAATAATAATAATAATAATAATAATAATAATAATAATAACATTTTTGTTAGGAATATTCCACCCATGGAGACGCTGATATAACCTCGGCAGTTGCGAGCGTCATTAAATAAAACACAATTTAAATAATAATAATAATAATAATAATAATAATAATAATAATAATAATAATAATAATAACAATAATAACATTTTATTAGAAACTTTCTTCCCATGGCGACCCTGATATAACCTCGGCAGTTGCGAGCGTCATTAAATAATAATAATATAATAATGATAATAATAATAATAATATTAATAATAATAACAATAATAACATTTTTGTTAGGAATATTCCACCCATGGCGACCCTGATATAACCTCGGCAGTTGCGAGCGTCATTAAATAAAACACAATTTAAGTAATAATAATAATATTAATAATAATAATAATAATAATAATAATAATAATAATAATAATAACATTTTTGTTAGGAATATTCCACCCATGGCGACGCTGATATAACATCGGCAGTTACGAGTGTCCTTAAATAAATCACAATTTAAATAATAATAATAATAATAATAATAATAATAATAATAATAATAATAATAACATTTTTGTTAGGAATATTCCACCCATGGCGACGCTGATATAACATCGGCAGTTACGAGTGTCCTTAAATAAATCACAATTTAAATAATAATAATAATAATAATAATAATAATAATAATAATAATAATAATAATAACATTTTTGTTAGGAATATTCCACCCATGGCGACGCTGATATAACATCGGCAGTTACGAGTGTCCTTAAATAAATCACAATTTAAATAATAATAATAATAATAATAATAATAATAATAATAATAATAATAATAATAATAATAATAATAATCAGTACTGATTAGACCACAAGGTGTTCTCGTGACAAAGAAGTTGTATTGTGTCACTCAAAATTTATCTAGATATCTCTCTGCCCCTTCGTAGTCAGAAAGCTGCAAGACTCCAATTTAGATCATGATCTTCTCATTTTTCATATTTCTTTCACATAAATTAGGTTTCATAGACGAACATTTTCGTACACTCTGACTGGAATCCTGATATACGTTTACGTGCATGAAACAGTTGATTTAGTGAACGAATTTCCATGTTTCAATTCCTTTCCGTTTCTATTCAGTTAACGTCGAAGTTACTGAATAGTGTGTTATTTAACCGTTTTATACAATTTTATAAAAGTTAAACATCAACCTCTGAATGCAGTGCAGGAGTGTCTAATGCTCTTTGATTTCTATATCTATACTAATAATAAATCTGTAGCCGAAATTTTTCTGGTAATTTTCGATTTTCCAAAAATAATTGGTCCTAACATATATAATTAACCACCCTGAAACCGAAAATCGCATTTTTGAAATTTTTGTTTGTATGTCTGTCTGTATGTTTGTTACCTTTTCACGCGATAATGGCTGAACCGATTTATATGAAAATTGGAATATAAATTAAGTTCGTTGTAACTTAGATTTTAGGCTATATGGCATTCAAAATACTTTATTTAAAAGGGGGGTTATAAGGGGGTCTGAATTAAATAAATCGAAATATCTCGCTTATTATTGATTTTTGTGAAAAATGTTACATAACAAAAGTTTCTTCAAAAATGAATTCCGATAAGGTTTATTGTTTACAAAATTTTGATAGGACTGATATTTAATGAGATACATGTGTTTTAAAATTAAAATAACGCCATCTAAGACGGTGCAATGAATTAAGAACAAATGACTTCGTCTATAAGGGGCCTTGGATAACAACAATCGAAACAGGGGCCTTGGACATCAACAATCGAAAGCTATTAAATACTGCCTACAGAAAATGTTTCTGTATTTGTATGAAGTAATATCAGAAGCTAAATTAACCGATTTGTATAATTAATTATTATTTCACCATTGGAAAGTGTAGTTTCTCTAGATGGACATAATGCTATAATGTTATTACAGTAACGTCTGAATAAATCGAGGACAGGTAAGATTAAAATAGCTTCTTATGCACAGAAAATTTGATAGGCTATTTTGTACATTTGTTTCCTGTATTTCTTAAAATAATATTTATGTACACTCATTTTAATCTCAGAGAATTAACGAACAACGAGAGTGTATTGATTTAGTATGCAGTAATAGTACGTTAGCTTAGCAATCCATTATTTTATAATTCAAATTTTAACTATGCTCAATTGAATCGTGTTAAAATACATAAAATATATATGCAATAAATGCAATGCAAAAAAAATTGGGTAATGAGCGAAGCAGATTATCTTGCGCTGTTGTAAAAGTTGTTCCCTGGATCAAACGTCCTATTTCAATTATGTAATTACTTTATATTTATTTCTAACAGGTGCAGCGGAGCGCACGGGTACGGCTAGTTTATAATATATTACTGCAGTACTTTTGTTATTGTTTCATTTATACTTCACTTCTGCTAGTGTAAAAGAGAATCCTTATGGCCTTAACTATACCAGAGTAAATAAATAAATAAATAAATAAATAAATAAATAAATGAGTAAGTGATTAAGTGAGTAAGTGATTAAGTGAGTATGTGATTAAATGAGTAAGTGAGTAAATGATTAAGTGAGTAAGTGATTAAGTGAGCAAGTGAGTAAGTGATTAAGAGAGTAATTGATTGAGTAAGTGAGTAAATGAATAAGTGAGTAAGTGATTAAGTGAGCAAGTGATTAAGTGATTAAGTGAGTAAATAATTAAATGAGTAAGTGATTAAGTGAATAAGTAATTAAGTGAGCAAGTAAGTGATTAAGTGAATAAGTGAGTGAGTAAATGATTAAGTGAATAAGTGATTAAGTGACTACGTGACTTAGTGAGTAAGTGATTAAATGATTAAGTGAATAAGTGATTAAGTGAATAAGTGAATAAATGAATAAATAAACCAATTTATATTTTTTACAGTTGTGTTGTTTCCATTCTTGTTATGTCTCATAATAGTCTAATTGTCTCATAATAATCTCTTTATATTATATAACATTATTTCAACTATATTAACGTTCTATGTATTTTAGCTTAATTATGCTAGACACTTTGTATTTCAATGTTTAATTAGTAGTTCATAATATTTTGTTGTTTCATTCGTAAATAACTCTTGTATACATGTAACTCTTATCTAAATCAAATTGTTGAGTTCTTAGTAAGTTCATACATATGTATGTATACTTTTTGCTGGTTGGGTGGAAGAGAAGGCCTTACGGCCTTAACTCTGCCAGCTAAAATGAATTATTATTATTATTATTATTATTATTATTATTATTATTATTATTGTTATTATTATTTCGTTCTTTTCTTGTTAGTTTTAATACTTGTGTCCTTTCATTCATGCTATTTTCTCCTGTCTTTCAATTCTTAGTTTTGGTACTTACGATCTTTCCATTCCTGTTATTTCTTTCTCTCCTTTCCTGTTATTTTTATAGTTGTGTTCTTTTCATTCTCGTTACAGTCATCTTCTCATTTCCTTTATTTTTTGTGGTACCGTTGTGGTTTTCCCAATCTCATATACTATACATATCTCATAGATGTTCAATTCATTCGTCATGCAATGTTTTATTTTTTGCCTTACAACGTAGGTATAGTCACTCACAGCTCTTGGAAATTGCATTTCATTGAGTTTTCATTTTATTACTGTTTATTTAAACCTCGTAACGTCGTTGCTAGGTATGAATGTATGTATAGTATATACTCTATGTAAATACCGTAGATGTTGGGGATTTGAATGTAGTCTTAAGCGTATGATAGAAGAGGAAATAATGGTTGACAAATTTTTATTCATCCACTTTACGACCGTGACGCTGACAAGCCAACTCGAAATGAGTCCCTTGACTATATACAACTGCACTTTTATAAATCAATAGCTATAAATCTCTGCCGCTTTGGAGTGTTACGAAGAATACTTTACAGAACCGCGACGCACATGATTTGTCGTAAAACACTAAAGAAGCTTCTTCAATAGCAACACAACTGAATCCTGTTGAGCCTTCTCTCTCGCTCTTTGGCTCAACCATTCAAACTTCCTGGGATATTCTCCATTTGCTGACTTACAGTGCCAAAGTTCAGCAGTTCTCGCGTCAAAGGGGATTCTAAGATCACGTGAACTTCACGCCCAACAAAACTCACCGAGCTTCCAACGGCAGTACTCGCACATTACATTATTGGATAAGGATAATGGGTTACAAGACACTGACAATGTATGAAACTACATTGCTAAAGGGAACATCTTTCTTTACTTACTTGATTTTTCGTAGGTCTATTCGATTTACTTTTCACTTTCTTTTTTAATGTACGATGTAATTGCTTGGAAGTCACAGTAGGTAATGGTTTGGAACCTGCACGGAAGTTCGTCCGTTGTTAGTATGATGTCCTATGTTTTCTAAGTGGCGGTTTGGAGTCTTGCTGGTCCAACGCCATGGAATTACCGTAAGTGGTACAAGTACTTGCACTATTAATATTACCTCCAATTATTACTATAACTTACTTATTTACATACTTACTTACTTACTGGCTTTTAAGGAACCCGGAGGTTCATTGCCGCCCTCACATAAGCCCGCCATTGGTCCCTATCCTGAGCAAGATTAATCCAGTCTATTACTATAACTACTATCGTAAATAATATTACTACGAATACTATTACTATTACTAGAAGCATTACTACTACAAATACTAACACTACTACAAATGCTGACACTACTACAAGTATTGACACTACTACAAAAGTATTAACACTACTACAAATACTGACATTACTACAAATACTAACACTACCAGAAATATTAACACTACTACAAATACTGACATTAATACAAATGCAAACACTACCAGAAATATTAACACTACTACAAATACTGACACTAATACAAATACTAACACTACCAGAAATATTAACACTACTACAAATACTGACACTACTACAAATACTAACACTACAAGAAATATTAACACTACTACAAATACTGACACTAATACAAATACTAACACTACCAGAAATATTAACACTACTACAAATACTGACACTAATACAAATACTAACACTACCAGAAATATTAACACTACTACAAATACTGACATTACTACAAATACTAACACTACCAGAAATATTAACACTACTACAAATACTGACACTACTACAAATACTAACACTATCAGAAATATTAAAACTACTACAAATACTAACACTACTACAAATATTGACACTACTACAAATACTAACACTACCAGAAATATTAACACTACTACAAATATTGACATTACTACAAATACAAACACTGCCAGAAATATTAACACTACTACAAATACAAACACTACCAGAAATAGTAACACTACTACAAATACTGACACTACTACAAATACTAACACTACCAGAAATATGAAAACTACTACAAATATTGACATTACTACAAATACAAACACTACCAGAAATATTAACACTACTACAAATACTGACACTACTACAAATACTAACACTACTACAAATATTGACATTACTACAAATACTAACACTACCAGAAATATTAACACTACTACAAATATTGACATTACTACAAATACAAACACTACCAGAAATATTAACACTACTACAAATACTGACACTACTACAAATACTAACACTACCAGAAATATGAAAACTACTACAAATACTAACACTACCAGAAATATTAACACTACTACAAATATTGACATTACTACAAATACAAAGACTACCAGAAATATTAACACTACTACAAATACTGACACTACTACAAATACTAACACTACCAGAAATATTAACACCACTACAAATACTGACACTACTACAAATACTAACACTACCAGAAATATTAACACTACTACAAATATTGACATTACTACAAATACAAACACTACCAGAAATATTAACACTACTACAAATACTGACACTACTACAAATACTAACACTACGAGAAATATGAAAACTACTACAAATACTAACACTACCAGAAATATTAACACTACTACAAATATTGACACTAATACAAATATTGACACTAATACAAATACTGACATTAATACAAATACTACCACTTCTTCAAATACTGCCACTACTGGAAATATTCCGTCTATTAACATTATTACAAATACAGAGTGTTCAGGACGAACACTTCCGATAAGAAGTTTCATAACTCAACAACCAACGAATTTATCCTAATGTCGTTTGCTGTAAAAGACAGAGGAACTCACTAAGTTTTATAGTGATCAATAAGTCTTCACATTTGCGCGTCGTGTGGCTTCTCAGACGTACCAGCATGGAAATATCAGTAACAATGAATCTAATAAGTGTCGCTAACATAAAACTTAACAATTGAATACATAGTGCAGCTAGATCACGAGGAATGGAATTACAGTGTTCATAAAATTTGCGGCGCTCAATCATTTCTTGGTTGACTGTACAAAGTGGCTGTGGGGCAGATTTTCTCCAAGTTCTTCCGCTTCCTCTCCATCCTCATTATACTATTGCGTCATTATCTCCGCATTTTCAGCTCAATGTCTCTGAATAGTCTCTATAGCTTAAGGCGACTATGAATAAATAATTACAATTAATTTCCCTGTGGTGGAACATCTATTATACAGACATCCGCAAAGAATCCCTTCAGTTGGCTACGACGATTTGGAGTTAGTCAACATGGCATGTTCTAAGAGTTTTTCGAGCGGCACTCGTGCTCCTAAGCTGCGATTACGTTTATAATTTTCATACGAGCCTCTTAATTACCAATATAGGCAAGATGCACAAGACTGTTTGTGTTAGACCATACTTAAATGTTTAAGTTTTGAGTTTTTACAAATTTAATATCTTACCTTGGAAAAAAAAAATGGGAGTATAAGGGTACAGGACATCAGTTATTCATAGATTTCAAAAAGGCATATGACTCGGTTAAGAGAGAAGTTTTATATAATATTCTTATTGAATTTGGTATTCCCAAGAAACTAGTTCGATTAATTAAAATGTGTCTTAGTGAAACTTACAGCAGAGTCCGTATAGGCCAGTTTCTATCTGATGCTTTTCCAATTCACTGCGGGCTAAAGCAAGGAGATGCAATATCACCTTTACTTTTTAACTTTGCTTTAGAATATGCCAATAGGAAAGTTCAGGATAACAGAGAGGATTTGGAATTGAACGGGTTACATCAGCTTCTTGTCTATGCGGATGACGTGAATATGTTAGGAGAAAATCCACAAACGATTAGGGAAAACACGGCAATTTTACTTGAAGCAAGTAAAGCGATAGGTTTGGAAGTAAACCCGAAAAGACAAAGTATATGATTATGTCTCGTGACCAGAATATTGTACGAAATGGAAATATAAAAATTGGGAATTTATCTTTCGAAAAGAAGGAAAAATTCAAATTTCTTGGAGCAACAGTAACAAATATAAATGACTCTCGGGAGGAAATTAAACGCAGAATACATATGGGAAATGCCTGTTATTATTCGGTTGAGAAGCTTTTGTCATCTAGCCTGCTGTTAAAAAATCTGAAAGTTAGAAGTTAGAATTTATAAAACAGTTATATTACCGGTTGTTCTGTATGGCTGTGAAACTTGGACTCTCACTTTGAGAGAGGAACAGAGATTGAGGGTTTTTGAGAATAAGGTTCTTAGGAAAATATTTGAGGCTAAATGGGATGAAGTTACAGGAGAATGGAGAAGGTTACACAACGCAGAACTGCACGCATTGTATTCTTCACCTGACATAGTTAGAGACATTAAATCCCGACGTTTGAGATGGGCAGGGCATGTAGCACGTATGGGCGAATCCAGAAATGCAGATAGAGTGTTAGTTGGGAGATCGGAGGGAATAAGATCTTTGGGGAGACCGAGACGTAGATGGGAGGATAATATTAAAATGGATTTGAGGGAGGTAGGATATGATGATAGAGACTGAATTGGTCTTGCTCAGGATAGGGACCGATGGTGGGCTTATGTGAGGGTGGCAATGAACCTCCGGGTTCCTTAAAAGCCATAAGTATGTAATATCTTACCTTGTTACTTTATTGATGACAATTAAATGGTCAACGCTATTGAAATACACTAAAGGGATAAATGATTCCTTATTAGATTTTCTATTGATATCGACAAAAAACAGGATCCTACTCACAATTAGCACCGAATAAGAGGGATTTAAACATTTGGGGGGGGGGACATTTTATCTGAGAAAACTATGAACTTTTCACCTATATGATATTACACTTTTTTCACATACAACATGAGCTATTCGCTCTGAAAAACTGCAAAGTTATTTCACTTCCACCTTGTATATTGTAACATTGGGGATATTTTTTATTTTTTCAATTTTTTTTTCAGTCCTGTCCAATAGTGTAAAATAGACGATTTTTAAATTAAATTTACATGAAAACCGTCTTAACTACTACC